>NW_027187316.1:8244204-8270399 GCF_028583685.1 Petaurus breviceps papuanus
GGAGGGAGGGAAGGAAGGAGAGGGAAAGGAAAAAGAAAGAGGGAGAGAGGGAAACAAAAGGAAAGGGGGAGGAAAGGAGGGACAGAAGGAGAAGGGAGGAGAGGAAGGAGAAAGGGAAGAAAGGAAGAAAAGAGGGAGATAACGAAAAAGAAAGGGAGGGAGGAAAGATAGGGAAGGAGGAAGAAACAGAGGGAGGAAGAGAAAGATTAAAGGAGGGTGGGAGGGATGAAAGAATGAAGCCCTTCCCTAACCATGTCAGTCCACAAAGATCTCTCTCTTGTGAGTTTTCCCAATATATCCTATCTCTGCCCCTCGCTGGATGACAACATAGATGACCTAGTACTCTCCTTATATATAGTTTCTCTCCTTGTATCCAGTGTTGAACATACATGAGGACAAAGCCAAGAGTTGCACAATATGAACAGTTGTGAATGGTTTTCAATTTGCGGTCTCAGAAGGAAGGACTACACCTCTCAGATTACAGATACATTGGAATATTGGGCTACATCCTGTTTCCCCTTCAAGACAGTAAGCTAACAGAGGGTAGGAGTCATATATTGGGTGTCTTTGATATCCTCCCACCAAACGCTACACACACACACACACACACACACGCACACGCACGCACAAACACGCATGTACCAGCTGTTCATTGTCAATGAATTAGCCAAGGGCATTTCCACATTAGAAAAGTTGCCTCCTTCCAATAAAAATTTTGTTGAGAAACCATTTGTTTAGCTTCCCCGTACTTGAACCATATGATAAACCAAAATAAGAAAGAAGTGTATAAGGTGCAGGGGAAACATCTAGGACTTAGGAGACCTGGTTCCAGTTCCATTGTTCTGATGAACTAACTTGGTAGTTTTGGGCAAGTTATTTTCCTTCTCTAAGTCTCATTTTCCCACTTTGTAAAATAGTGTACCTGGCCTAGGTATTCCCTAAATCCCCTTCCAGCTCTAACGTTCTAGTCCTAGGGTCCAGCATTATAATTTCTTAAGATTCCCTCCCAGCCAACATTCTATGTCCTGAGCTAATATCTTATATTCTAAGACCCCTTCCAGCCCTGATGTCTGAGTCCTGGGTTCTAACATTTTATGGTCTAGGGTCCCTTCCAGCCCTGACATTCTGTGTCCTGGATCCTAACATTCTATGGTCTAGCAGGGTGGGGAACCTGTGGCCTCAAGGCCACATGTGGCCCTCTAGGTCTTCAAGTGCGGCCCTTTGACTGAATTCAAACTTCACAGAACCAATCCCCTTAATAAAAGGATTTGTTCTGTTAAACTTGGACTCAATCAAAAGGCAGCACCCAAGGATCTAGAAGGTCATGTGTGGCCTTGAGGCCCTAGGTTCCCCACCCTGCTAGACCATAGAATGTTAGAACCCAGGACACAGAATGTCAGAGTTGGAAGGGACCCTAGACCACAGAATGCTAGAACCCCGGAGGTCTCTTCCACCTCTAACATTCTGTTCCTGTATTCTAACATTCTAATACTCTGTCCTAACATTCTATGTTCTATTCTCCTTCCTAGCTCTGATGTCTTAAGGCCCTAAGTGCTGGAGAGCTGTTGTTGTCTTTCTTATTTAAGAATATACAAGTAGAGTTTTTCTCTGCAGGATAACGGGTTTAGGTTTTCTATAGTCTCGAGCAGCAACTTCTAGTCTAGTAAATCCCACCTGTAAGACATTAGGAAGTGTGGTCAAGTAAAGCTGTGGAATTCTTTTCCCAGACCCCTCTAAAACACAGGAAAGATTCTTCTCTGGACTAAGCTAGGGGCAGTGAATCTGTTTTGCCTGGAGACAGGGGAATAAATAGAATCACCTCTGCCTTGTCAACTTCCTGACAAATCTCTACTTAAGGGAAGAGTTCTGTTTTGCCTGAGTTAGCCTTTGGGAGCCTTAAAAAAAAAAATTTAATGGCTTTGCCTTGGGTCAGTCTAAGGAGGGTGAGAGTGGGGCCTTGATGGAGTCGCCAGTGTGAAGAGATGAAGTGTTGAATGTGGCAGGCCTCTCGCCCCCACCTCTTCCATTGTCCCCAACTCTCCTTAATGAAGGCTGAAACCAGAGCAGCCAATGAGGCTTGGAAAATCCGCCTGTTGTGTGAAGGAGTTTTTCCATAAATCACCCTCATTCAGTCTTGGACAGCCCCGTGCCCTGGTGAACGAGGGAGCCCAGGGGCTGGCGGCTGGGGCCCACTGGTTAAGAGCAGGTGCTTTGGGGAAGACTGTCTCTGCTTCAGGCCTCCCCCAGGGGAGATGGGAGGAAACACCCCCCTGCCTTCCCAGGCACATGACCTCTGAGCTCCCCTGCCGTCCTTTTAGAAAAAGAGAGAGGGTCATTTTGCATAGATTTGCATGCCACCAGCACTGGGCTCTAATTCCACCCAAGTGCCCCGACACAGAATCCTGCAAAAGCTATTTAGCAGGGTGATAGGCAGAGATGGGGAGAGGGAGAGATCAAACCCCACCCCCCTGCCATTCAGGAAAGAAATTCAAATTTCAGTGGAGCCAATCCATCCTCAGTAAATCAAAAACTTGGATTAACTACTCATTATGGTTAGCATCCCACTGCTGATGATGAGGGGAATGGGGGTGGGGGTGGGGGTGAGGGGAGAGATACAGAGAGGCCTTGATCCCAGGGAATTCCACATCAGATAAGAAACATCCAAGAGCCTTCTCCCAGAGAAACACAAAAACCAAATCTCTGTCCTGCAGAGGCCCTGTCAAATAGGTTGGGGATGGGAGGAGAGGCCCTGGGCTCATGGAGTTCACAACGTGAATAAGATGTTTGCCTTACCTCAGAGCCCCTAATCTCACGAGGGAAACCAGTATCTGACCTCAGAGAGCCCCAGTCTGGTGGGGACACACAGGCTTTTCCCTCAAGGAACTCCCAGTCTCTTGAAGGAGAAGTAGGCTCCACCTTGGGATGGCTAGATAAGGTCTCTGACCTCAGAGGCCCATTGCTCACCACAGGGTTAAAGATCCTTGGGTAAACCATATAAGGTGAAGCTGGTATTTAGTACTCTCATTAGTGGTCTATTGCTGCCTTTTCCCTCTGGGCGGGGCAATCATTAACAGACCTGGGTGTGACCCCCATACCTCCACTTTAGACCCAGCTGAAGTAGCCTAGAAGCTGGCCACACAGGAGAGGGAGTCTGAGGTTGTTGGGCCAGTCCTAGAAATAGAGACTGTAGTAACTGGCCACCTGAGGTGATTCACTGCATCTGAGAGCTCTTAGTCTCTTGGGGGAGACCAGTTCCTCTCTTCAGAAAGCCCCATTCTGGTGGGGAACTCACAGGCCTTTTCCTTTACCTTAATCTTAAGGTAAGATTAACACCTTAATCTACCCACCCACAAGGCCAGATCCCAAGGTACAAGGTCAAGAAATCTGAGTCACTAAACCCTCAAAGATCAATAGAGCAAGAATCATTCCCTGACCCTCCAATATTCCAGAGCAGAGGGCCCACAGTCCTTCCTCCTCCAGCTCCCCAGCTCCATCCCATCCCATTTCATTCTCAGCACTTATGCAAAGTTAATACAAATGTGGGTCTTTGGTTCTGTGATTATTGCTGTAGGCCAAGTCTATTCAATGCAAACTGTCTTGGACTCAGTCTAACAAGGTTCTTTCTGTCATGACCATCCACATGTTGAGATAGAGAGAAGACTTGGTCATAGATCACATGCTGTTAATTGAAATGCACGTGCACTCCCCATCAGACATTAGGGAGATGAGGGGGTGCTGAGTGTCCCCATTTAGCCTTCTGTCATTAGTGCATTACCATTTGTTGGCTTAGCTCATTGTCACCTTCCTCAGAGAGTCTGGCCTAGGAGGGATGAGACACAGATTTAGTTCAGTAGGTTGCAGAAGGCATGGCGTCTTCAGAGCTAGTGAAGGGGGAATTGCAAGTAAATTTCAACCTGGAAAAAAGCTTTGCCTGGGGTTTGACATGGTCTACCTGGCTAGACCCAGAGATTCTCTTGAAGTCTGTATCCTGGCTTCCCCTATACAATAGTATCCCCAGGGTCCTGCTTTTAATGCCTTTGGAAAGAATCTAGGCAAGGCACTACAGAAATGACACTGGACAGTTTGAGTCAGAGAATATAGGTTTACATCCCACTCGGTGGGATTTGACAATCACTTAACCTCTATGGGCTTTGGTTTCCTGGTCTATTAAAAACAAACAAACATGCAGATAGAAGCATACTGTTTGCTCTCCTTTTCTTTTGTCGTTTTGTTTTGTTTCTTCTTTCTCGTGCTTCCTCCCATCCATTCTAATTCTTATTTACAACATGATTAATATGAAAATATGTTTAATAAGAATGTATATGTAGAGCCTATATCAGATTGCATGCCTTCTCGGGGAGGGGAAAGGGAGGGAGGAGAAGAAAATGTAAAACTCAAAAGTTTACGGAAGTAAATGTTGAAAACTAGAAATTAATTAATTAATAAAAACAAATAAACAGTAAAGGGATTAAATCAGATGGCCTCACCACCTTCTCTTACCCCTATTCCCACACAGGATTTTTTCATAGCCTAAACTCAATGTCTGCCTAGCTCACCCTAAAATTCTAACCTTAGAGTTTTATTCTTTCCATTTAAGACCAGGATTATTAAAATGCAAATCCTCACTAGAATAAGATAACACTTTAAACCCAGTGTCTTATATAGTAAGTACCAAGCAAATATTGGATGGATTGATTAACTGCTAAATATCTTTCACGTCTCCCCTCCCTGTCCCAGGGCCACCCACCTTCCTTGGGCCTCACTTTTTTCACAAGATAAAAGGACTGGATAAGATGATCCCTTCTAGCTGTAAATCCTATGATCTTATGACCTCTCTATTCAGGAACCTTCCCAGGAAAGTTATTTTTTTTTCTTTTTTGATCTCTAGAAGAGAGTCAGACTACTGAAGGGTAAAGAGCATAGGATAGGGAATCCTTTAGTTGTCAATTAGCTAAGTGACCTTGCATCTGAGCCTTCATTCCTTCATCTGTAAATTGGGAGTGGAAGTGGAGAGGAGGACAAGACAACCATTACTTTCTTCATTGTTAGACCTAATCGATGGCCCAGGAATCTAGCAAATAAAAGATGTCTCAATGAAGTTTCTATCCTTAAGAGACTGTGTAGTGATAGGATAGTACTGTGTAGTGGTTTGGTGACCCTGGATAAATCATTTAGCTTCTGGGTGCCATGATTGCTCCCTAAGGATCCAATTACAAAGTCATAGGTGTTGATCTGTATCCGATTTAATGGAAATCATAGAATCTTCACTTATTAATATAGTCCATTATGTTTATAGTTTTCCTAATATTGAAGTTCCTGGTATAAATCCTACCTGCTCATAATGTACAATCTTTTACATATGTTACTATAGCCTCTTTGCCAATATTTTATTTAAAATTGTCGTGTCCCTATTCATTGGGGATATTGGTCCATAGTTTTGGGGTTTTTTTCTCTGATTTCTCTCCCTAGGGTAGGTATCAAGACCATATTTGTATTATAGAAGGGTATTTGTAGAACCCTTTCTTTTCCCATTTTTATAAGCTGTTTATATAATATTTTAATTAATTATTCCTCAAATATTTGATAGGATTCATTTGTAAATACATTTGATTCTGGGGTTTTTTTTTCCCTTTGAGAGTACATTTGTAGTTTGTTCATTTTATTTTTCTGAGATGGGTTTACTTAAATTCTCCATCTATTATTCTGTTAACCTGGGCATTTTTTTTTGTTTATAGGTATCCATCCATCTCACTTAAGGTGTTCGTTTTCTTGGCATATACTTGGGCAAAATGGTTTCTAATAATTTTCTTCATATCTTCTATATTTGTTATAATTTTCTATTTTTAATTTTTGAAAATTTGATAAATTTGATTTTCCAGATGCTTTACTTATTCATTTAATTGGATTCAACAAAAATCACAGATCCTTTCTTGTGTTTAAGTATGCTCCAGGGGCAAGAAGGGACAGCTAGGTGGTATAGTGGATAGAATCCAGAACTGTGGCACCAATACAATATTTACAGCACCCACAATCATGATAAAGACCGTGACTATAAGTATCCCATGACATTTGATCACAAAATATACCAAACTCTCCAGATAGAGGATAGAACTGAAGCATTTATTTGGACTTCAGAAAACAGAATCCCAAAACCAGTAAGCCAATTCCATCATAGTACCAAAGATATTCAGAAGCCATAATAACTCTGAGAGCCACAGCATCCTTCAGCCTTCCCACAAGCCAATACAAGATCAATATTTACTCACAAACCTCTCTATCTCCTTAATGAGCATCCTCTCTCCCCCACTGTCTTGCTAACTCTGACTACCAGCTTCCTGTGGACTCTGCTTCCCTTCAGCAAAGTCCTCCCACCACAGGCTCCAAGTGAATACATTCAGCCTATTAGGGGGCAGAGTTTACTTTCAAAGCAGGAGAGGTCTTCAAACTCCCCCCTAGGATTAAGGGATAGGGAAGATCTTCAAATTCACATTCCCATTACATTCAGCCCCAAGATCTTTCATGTCCCTTACATAGCAAAAATACCTTAACAATAAATAAGAGTTTAGGGATAACTGGTGGAAAAACTGGTGTCAACAGAACTTTGCATCAATATAACAGGGATAATAGAAAAACTTTGCCCATAAAACAATAGCTTAGGGTGGGGTCTTGGGCACAAGTACCCCATCCCTCCCCCCTTGAATGAATGGGGCTCAAAATCCTGGGGTAAGGGGTGAAGGTCCAAAGCTACTTCAAGCTGAAATTGCACATAGAGCTGTCCTGGCCCCAAGAGGTCCCATTCAAGAGTTCAATTCTTTAGCTGTCGTCAGAGCTTGGTCAATGCCAGGTCCAGGAGGTCCCATTTGAAAGGTCAGTTCTTTAGCTGTCATCTGGAACTTGGTCAACATCAGATATAGAAGTAGCATATCATAGTCATGGACAGGGGATGACATCTGGCTTAACCAATCAGACATCTGCAGATGGAGGGTACCAAGCCTGCAGAAAACACATCTCACAAACAAGTTTAACAGAAAAAAGCCAAAAAGAGACAAACATAGGGTCAGCCATGCTTCTGGAGTCCATGAACTCACTATCATAACACCATTCACAGTAGAATATATAACACTGTCCTCCTTGCTCTATTCCAATAGCTCGATACACTGCCACAAGTTCAATACATTGACCACTTCCACCTATCCCGGCACTTTCTTCAATCTGAGTCCCCCTGAAGGTGTGACAAACTTGGATACATAGGTTCAGGAGCATCTGTAGGGGAAGTTCTCCCTTCTCTATTCTGTCTAACATCAAGTCCGTTTTCTTGATACATTTTATATAGTTCATTAGTTGGAATACCATCAATTTTTCTAAAATCAACCCCTGCTCTCAATAGAGCAGTAAACAATTCTTTTCTTGGCAATCTATTCTGACTTTGAATCAACTGGCTATTTACTCTTCTCTCTCAAGGAAATTTATCACTTTCTCATTCTCCTAAGTCACTTAGCTGTGAAATATTATCCAGCACCTCTGACAGAGTATCCTATTTCACCAATTAATAGAGTCAGAAGTAGGCACTTACAAGCAGGAGGAGCTGTCTTCACCATGATATTTCTTCACCATGATATACGAGGAACTGCTAAGGGGATTTCATGATATGTATCTGCATCTCCAACCATAGCAGTTTTCATTACTTCTTCTTTCAACTTTATTATGCAGTCTCTAAGTGAGTACCAGGGTCTGTCTCTACTAGGCCACATAGAATCAGCAGGATGCATTCTATTGCATCAATCAGCAACTAAAGCTAAAAGATTGGTCCTATTGTTACCTTCTGCCAAATGAAAGTCTCTAAAAGCATGCTGGATAAAAGGATTCTGGCAAATACTTATAAATTTCAAGCAATCCACTCTATCTATCGCTACCCCAGCGGCTCCTTCATCACTGATTCTTACCATCAAAGACACTAAGAATTCTCCTTTGGATGAATCTGCTCAAAATATCAGTTATCTCCTATTGAGTGAAATCCTCAAGTATCTCCTTGAATACTTCTTGCCCTCCCTGACTCTCCTGTCTTCTTCTCAGCATGTGGTGAGCTTTTGCCCCTATAAAAGCTTCACCATGAAACAATGTATCATTCAGTAACATTGTATCACTCTCCTGGCAGTTGTTGTCATAGCAACTGGGCTCAGACTCTACCAAAACTGCAGTATGAACTTTTCTCCTGATATTTTTTTGCTTCTTTTTCTGAGTCAAATTTACAACAGCCCCTCTCTGCTTCCAACTGAGACTCTCCAGTTCTCTCTTCTACCACCTGAAACTCATCTTGCTTTTCTAAAGGAGGTCTCGAATTCTGGCACTTAGCCAACTCTTGTAATAACTTGTCTCTGCTTTTATACATAATATGGTAGCCTAATAGTAAAACCCAGCTTCTTCTACTCAATACCTCCAGCTCTCTCCCAGGTTTTGTTGGTATTCTTTGCAAATATGTTTCTAAATCTCTAGGTTCTCCCTGCTGTAGACTCTGTTCCCAGTTTTCACAGAGCCCTGTACTTTTGGACCACTCCCTTGCTAGGGAGGCATAAGGCAAATTCTCCCATCCTGGGATAGCCTTTCTTCTTCTAAATCTCTTCTGTCTAAATCCCCAATAGAGGTCTGATATTTCACAATCCCATCCACTTCTCCAAATGTAGCACCAATGCAATATTTACAGCACCCACAATCATGATAAAGACCATGACTATAAGTATCCCATGACATTTGATCACAAAATATACCAAACTCTCCAGACAGAGGATAGAACTGAAGCATTTATTTAGACACCAGAAAACAGAATCCCCAAACCAGTAAGCCAATTCCATCATAGTACCAAAGATATTCAGAAGCCATAATAACACTGAGAGCCACAGCATCCTTCAGCCTTCCCACAAGCCCATACAAGATCAATATTTACTCACAAACCTCTCTATCTCCTTAAGGAGCATCCTCTCTCCCCCACCATCTGGCTACCTCTAACCAGCTTCCTGTGGGCTCTGCTTCCCTTCAACAAACTCCTCCCACCAAAAGCTTCATGTGACTTCATTCAGCCTATTAGGGGGCAGAGTTTACTTTCAGAGCAGGGGAGGTCTTCAACCCTAGGTCTATTCAGGGGCAGGGAAGATCTTCAAATTCCCATTCCCATTACAAGGACCTGGAGTCAGGAACTCTTCCTGAGTTCCAATCTGGCCCCTGACAAGTGTCACACTAGCTGTATGACCATGGGCAAGTCACTTAACCCTGTTTGCCTCAGTTTCCTCATCTCTAAAATAAGCACAAGAAGGAAATGGCAAACCACTCCAGTATCTTTGCCAAAAAAACCCCCAGATGGGGTCATGAATAGTCAAAGATGACTGATACAACTGAACAATAACAACAAATGGGCAAGAACCAGTAAATACATTTTTTTCAATTTAAAAAAAATAAAATTAAGGTTGGCCTTGTTGGTCCCTTCCAGTTCCCATATTCTATCCATTTGGGCACAAGTAATTTATTCTTGGCCACCTGCCTCCCCTGAATAGACCCTCCATTCACCTACCCATAAGGATTTCCCAACATTCTACCATCCTTACTTCTGTCTGTTTCTTGGCCTGTAAGATTCCCCAAGCTTCTCCACTGAGTCCTCTCTATGCCATCTCCCTCCACCAGTGTGATAGTGGTAAGGAGGAGTAACATGGCCAGTCTGGGATGTGAGAAGAGACAAGGAAACTGGGCATGACACACCTCTCCTTCGAGGTAACTGGTCATACTTCCATAAGGTCAGAAAACTGGGAAGCAGGTAGCTAGGTGGTGCAGTGAATAGAGCAGCAACCCTGGAGTCAGGAGGACCTGAGTTCAAATCTGGCCTCAGACACTTAACACTTACTAGCCCTGTGATCTTGGGAAAGTCACTTAACCCCAATTGCCCTGCTTTTCCCCTCCAAAAAGAAAAAGAAAAAAGAAAACTGGGAAGGTAGTGCAGAGTTAATATTATGAAGAGGGAGCAATGTACAATGGACAGACCTCTGTCCTTAGAGTCGTAGGTCCTGAATGAGCACCCTTGTTCCTCTACTTGCTACCTATGTGAGCAAAGTGCCCTCTGTGCCTTTAAAATGGGGGAATTAGAATTTCTTTTCTTTTTTTTTTTTTTAAGCAATCGGGGTTAAGTAACTTGCTCAAGGTTACACGGCCAGGTGTTTCTGGGTGTGGTGCTAAGTATCTGAGCCCAGATTTGATCCCCAGGTCATCCCGACACTGGAGCCAGTGCTCTTACTCGCTGAGCCACCTGGCTGCCCCTTGGGATTAGAATTTCTAAGGGCCCTTCCAGCTGTAGGATCCCATGAGTTCTCCTTTGGGGAAATGCCCCAGGAGGACAGGACATCCTACTGACCTCAAGAAAAGGCCTCCCCACCCCTGTGTTTGAGAGGCTAAACAGCATGGATGCTGGAAAGAACACAAACTTGGGAGTCAAAGGACCTGAGTTAGAATCTGGACTCTGTTACTGACCATCTACATGATCTTGGACAAGTTCTTTCACCTCTTGGGGTAGCAGTTTCATAGAATTATAGACTGAGCCAGAAAAGACTTTAGTGATCCTCCACACCCCTCATTTTACAGAGATGGAAACTGAGGCCTATGGAGGTTAAGTGACTTACCCAAGGTCACACAGGTAGGTACAGAGCTGGGGTTCAAACTAATATCCTCTGTCTCCAAATCTAGTGTTTTTTTTTTTCTATTAAGCCACATTGTCTCACCTATGAAAGACATGGACTTAATGATCTCTAACATCACTGTCAACTCCTAGCTAGAAGTATTGTGGATAAAGAGCTGGGCCTGGAGTCTATAAGATCTGAGTTCAAATCCAACCTCAGATTTACTCATTGTGAGACCCTGGACAAGTCACTTAACCTGTTTGTCTAGAAGGCAGCTAGACAGCTCAATGGATAGAGTGCTAGCCTAGAATCAGGAAGGCCGGAATTCAAATCCATCCTCAGATACTCACTAGCTGTATGACCCTAGGTAAGTCAACTTTATCTCTGCCTGCCTCAGTTTCCTCAACTATAGAATGAGTATAATATACTTACCTCCCAAGGCAATTGTGGGGATTAAATAAGATATCTGCAAAGTGCTTAGCACCTAATAAATGCATGTTTCCTTCCTTATTTATTTCTTCTAAATTACAGTTCTTCTAGAAGATTAGACAGGAAAGATTCCTGCTTGCCTGTTTAAAGGGTCAGGATGGGGTGCTCTCACAGAACCTTCTCTGGAGAATGATACAGCTCTCCCAGCTATAATGCCACAGCCTCCCACCTCATCAGCAGGAATTTTCCACATATCTTGAGATTTCTGTTTTCGTTCCCCGTTAGCCCAGGCAGTACAGAGTGCCTGGGGTGTCAGCTGTAGATGGAAACATGACTAAAAGGCCTTAATGACTGACCATGGATGGCATGGACAAGGAATCTGAGCTGGGGGCATGGAAGCGAACAAAGCAGGCGGGGCTATGAGTCAGATGGAAAGTGTGAGAGAGAGGGGTGAGCTAACCCCGGAGAGCTGGGCTCAGGCTCCACGCCCAGCCTGCCCTATTGGGGCCTCCAAACACAATGCATGGATTTCCTTGAGAAGTCCAACTGCTTCGCTTTACATGTGGGGAAACTGAGGCCCCGATTAGATAAGTAACTCTGCCCAAGGCCACACAATAGCAGCATTGGGATCTGAACCCAGGTACTCTGACTCCAACACTCTGACTGGTATCATTGTATCACTCTGAGGACAGTTAGGTGGCTCAGTGAATAGAATGCCAGACTCAGAATGAGAGAGAGTTATTTTTGTGAGTTCAAACCTGCCTCAGACACTTTACTAGCTGGGCAACTGACTTAATCCTGCTTGCCTCAGTTTCCTCATCTGTAAAATGAGCTGGAAATAGCAAACCACTCCAGTATCTTTGCCAAGAAAACCCCAAATGGGGTCATGACGTATCAGATATGACTGAACAACAACAAATCATTCTAACCAGAGCCTAGACCTGGGCATGGGAATCTTGATGCAAAACAGTATTTGCTATACTGGAAAATGTACTGACTTTAGAGTCAAAGGAACTAAGTTTAAATACCATTGCTGCTTCTTAGTAATTGAGTGACCTTAGGCAAATCACCTCTCCTTATCTGTGAAATGGGGTGGGAACGAAATGACATTTTAATCTCCCTTCCAAATCTAAATTCCGTGATTCAGGTCCATCAGGAAAGTTCAGCCAAAGTCAATCTCTCAGCCAGGATGGGTTATTTGATTCCTAGAATGCCCTTTTTTGTCCTCACAGACAAAAGCTTTTGTGCAGAAGCATTTTCAGAGTATCAGCTTTTCTCATCTGTCAAATAGTGGTGTTAAATTAGAAAGAAGCTGTCAATCAACATTTATTAAGCACCTACTATGTGCCAGGCACAGTGCTAAGTCAGGATGGTATGGGGAAGAGGTGGATTTAGTCAGAAGTAGGTTTTGAACTGGAGTCCTCTGGCTTTAAATCTGTTGCTTTCCCACAGTTTCATCCTGCCTTAGCACAGTTCCCGACACATGGTAAAATTAGACTTGATGGTCTTAAAATTAGACTGAGAGGTCCCTTCCAGCTCTGTTCCTATGAAAAAACGATTCTGGAAGCACCACACAAATGAGAACCACAATTAGTACTGTAAGGCATGATTCATATACTATATAATGTCTGGGGGAGAAAGACTAATACAGGAAAAGATAACTAACAACATAAGGCATTAGTTGATAAGTGTCTAACAAGAGGGCTAACAAGAATTAGGGGCAACTCAGTGATGCAGTGAATAGAACATCTGGCCTGGAGTCAGGAAGTCCTGAGTTCAAATCTAGTTTCATATACTTAATAGCTATATGACCGTGGACAAGTCACTTAACCCCGTTTGCCTCAGTTTCCTCTTCTGTAAAATGAGCTGGAGAAGGAAATGCAAATCATTCCAGTATCTTTGCCAGGAAAATCCCCAAATGAGATCAGGAAAAGTCAGACATACTAAAAAACTACCCAGCAACAAGAAAAATTAAAGGGGGGGATGGAGCACTGGATCCAGAATACTTGAAGAAGGTGATAAGACATGAACTGGGTCTAAACAAATTGAAAGGATTTGGATATAAGGAAGAATATTTAAGATGGAAGGAATAGCATGAACAGAAGTGTTGAGTCAGAAATGAAAATCGTGACAGTGAAAAATCCCACTGATGAGAAATAGAATACCTTACTTAGGGTAGCGCTTTTTAACCTGTCTTCTATGGATAAATTCCTGGGCAGTGTTTGAGTTTGGATGGGGAAAAAGGAATCTTTATTTTTATTAACCTTTGGTTTCAATCAATCAGTTAATATGCATTAAGTAAATGCACTGTGTAAGAGCTGGGGATGCAAAAACAGGCAAAAGACAATCACTGATGTCAAGAAACTCACACCTCTCACAGTCGGAACAACATACAAACAACTATTGCAAACAAGCTATATACAGGACAAATTGGCACTAAAATTAAGAGGGCTGTGGAAAGTGGGGTTTTAGCTGGGATTTGAAAAAAGCCATGTGCATTTTATTTCATGCATTTAAAAGCATAAAAAGGAAGTATAAAAGGAAGACTTCACCAGATTGCCAAAGGAGATCATGTCACAATAAAAGGTTTTAAAATTCCTGCTTTAGGAAAATGTGGAGTCAGGAGTTCCTTCCCACTAAGGCTCCAACCCATTAGCCGTGTGACCCTGGGCCAGTCAATGCATCTATAAGCTTCAGTTTCCTCATCTGTAAAATGGGGGTAATAACAATCATATTACTTACCTTGAGGGTCTCTGAAGAGGCACTTTGGAACCCTTAAAATAATATAGCAATGTTAGTTGTTAAGCTTTTTCTGAGGGGGATTCTGCTTCTTCCCCCTCTCAAGTCATCCCCCTAAATTGTGACACGCTCTGCAGACTTGGTGAGATCCCATTTCTTGAAAGCCAGGAGAACAGTGCCTTTTCTTTCCCCTCTAGTCGCGAGCCCTCCGCACCTATCCTTTTTAAGGACTTTCGCCCTACAGACAGTGGGATTATCCCTATTTCTGGTACGGCGGGGTCCCTCCGCTGCCAGTGAGGGGATGGAGAGGGTGGGAGGGTGCGGATTTTTGGCTCAGCTGCTGCTCATTTAGGTGCAATTAAAAGCTGATGGGAAACAAATCTGGGCACGCTAGTGGCAGCCGCCAAGGCTCCCAAAACACCCTCCCTGTCTGCCCAGCCCGCATTCACCCCCACCTAAACTCAATTCTGTAGTCCCAGAGCAAAATTAGCAAAGGACCCTTCCTCTGCGTCAGCCTCCTCCCAGCCTCAGGATCTGGGTCTTAGCCACTGCCCTTCTGAGAGAAGGAGCCGGATTCTTCCAGGAAAATCTATGGTCTCTCTTCTCACCTGCCTGGGGAAGTCCCTGCTGCCCCAACCGTAGACACATTCTCACCTCCTTTATCCAAGGCCTAAGAATTCAGAAGGGCGCCCCCTCCACCTCCTTCCCGCACCCCTGCAATTTACCATCACTAAGTGCCCCAGGTCCAAACTTGGAACTCGGTCTGTACTGGTCACAGCCTCTCACTGGATTCTGATTCACAGATCACACGTCCACACTGAAGGAACAAATAGAAAAGAAAAAAAATTAAAAATAAGAATGAGACAAATGGCGAATTGTGTGGTCCAGAAGCTGAGTGTCCCAGGTGGTCAAAGCAGAGACAGCTTCAGAGAATAAGGGGAATTAGAGGTGTTGGGGAAGAGTTGGGGGCGGGGGCGGGGTGAGGGGAGCCACAGCTGGGCATTCGATAGATAAAATCTTCAGTATTGTGCACACTTTGGAGATTATCCCAGGACTTGTAGTCAACCAATCTGGGTTTAGATCCTGGTCCCAATACTGGCTGAAGTTGTATGATCTTGGGCAGTGATTTAACCACTAAAAGCCTCAATTTCCTCATCTTTAAAATGAGGATAACTGTACTTACCTGGAAGGAAAGCATATTATAAGCCTGCTACATAGATATGAGTTTTTCTCATCTAATTAATATGTTTCTGCATGAATTGATCGACAGTGGGCCATAGAGGAAAGAACACTTTTTGGGTTTTTGGAGTCAATGCAACAGTGAATTGCTTTGGGCATCAGTTTTAGTCCTCTGGCAAAGGAAGGCATTGGACTAGGAAGGGAAGATGGTGCTGTTGAAAAAGCAAAGGAAGCAGAGGATCCAGGTTCAAATCCTGCCTACTACCTCTGCCACTCAGGCAAGGTTTTTATTTCTCCTGGACTTAAGTTTCCTCATCTGCAAAATAAGGAAGTTGGACTAGATGATCTCAGGGGTCCTCTCCAGTTCTTAACAACAACAACAACAATATGGTGTGCATATATATGAGCACATACACACATATACATATATACATGTAAATATACATACACATATATATATATATACTTCTAATGATTGCAAGGTTCTTATAGCAAGCTTGGGATGTAGGCAGTGTATATATTACTACCCTTATCTTATAGATAAGGAAAGGGAGACCCAAGGAGGTTAAGCCATTCACCCAGGGTCACAGAATTAGTAAATATAAGAACCAGGTCAGCGCTGGGTCTTAAAATCACACTAAAGGACCACCAGATTTAGAAAGCTACCTCTACACCACAATGAGACATTGAAGGATGGATTAAGTGGAGATGTTAACTATTATGAACACTATAAAATAATATATTTTTCTCTTTTCACTTTACGAGAGCCTTAAAAAAAAAAGGTGTTTAGGAAGAGGAAATGATGGCTTTTCTCAGGGTTAGGACTTGGAATTTCATGGATTTCACTTGGATTTCATTAGCATGTGGGACTCCCAATATGGAAACTACTTCTGCCAATATAGCTAGTATGAGTGTAACATCTTAGACACTTACTAACTGTGTGACCTTGGGCCAGGCACTTTCCTCAAAGAGTTTACATTCAACTAAGGTCTTTTGGGTTCCAAGGCCAGATTGATACTGGTAACTAACCTTGCTATTTCTCCTAATTGTCATCATCATGTGCTAAGTAATGAGTTAACTAGGTAGTATAGGGGATAGAGCACTGGCCAGGAAATAAGAACTTGGGAAATCTCATCTTTATGAATTCAAATCCAACCACAGACACTTAATAGCTGTGTGACCCTGGTTAAGTTGCTTAACACCTGTTTGCTTCAGTTTCCTCATCTGTAAAATGGCAAGACACCCAAGTATCTCGGCCAAGAAAACCCTGAATGGGGTCACAAAGAGTCAGACAAGACTAAGAAATGACTGAACAACAATAACAATGCAGAGAACAACTCATACCCTCTAACCTTTTGATACACGCTTTGTGAGAAGCCACAGCATTTCAGATGATGATGGTACCATCAGAGCCAGATCACATTTCTGGAGTGAGCTTGGCTGTGGTCTTTCTCATCCTTCTAGCTAGGAGGGCTCAGATTTTCCCAGAGTCTTCGTCTGGGTTTCTCCTTTCCCCCTCTCACATCCTTCCTTGTCTTATGCTCATCCATATACATGTGCTTTCCTCTTTAGTTGATTATAAGCTCCTTGAGCACAATGCCTGGCGTATAGCAGGGGCTTAAGAAACACTCTTGGATTAATTAGTTGAGGGTAGGGACACTGTCCTGTTGTCATCCTCATTGTATCCCCAGCACCCAGAATAGAATCTGGTACATAGTAAGGGCTTTAAAAATGTCTGCCAAATTTGTTGAATCTAGGAAGAAGTATGAGACAGTCACCTGTCCCCAGATGAACTGAGAGGGAAAGTACTTAGATGCCTGATGGCAAAGGAGTGGAGCTAAGGAATATACCAAGGGAGACAAGATTAGGACATATTCCTTACCTCCACCCCATTCCCATCAGGCATCCAGTGCTCTCCATCGAAGTTCATCTGGGGACAGATGACGCCATCACACCATTAATCAATCAATAAGCATTTATTAATCACCTACAATGGAGTGTTTTCAAGTACATGCCAGCAATGGACCATGTTGTCTGTTCCCTGGGGACCAGTTGAGCTGATCTCTAAGAGACCCCTCTCTAAAGAATTGTATAATTGAGTATGATCTTTTTTTTTTTTTTTGCCACGAAATTTGTGAAAACTGTGTACTAAAGTATGGAAAGGTTGAGATGAAATCATAGATCCTTGAAATGTTGAAGTATTTCTCTTAAGTGCTATTAAAAACCTTTTTGAAAAATCCAACCTCTTTCTCTGGATAGATAGAGGGGAATGAAGAGACTATTGGAAAGGGAGCATGGAAACATTCATACTTAGACTAGAAGAATCTAGGGGTGTTCTACAGGACAATGGCTGAGAGCCCTGGATTTATGAGACCTGAGTTCTAATCCTGGCACTGTTATAGAACCATAACTAGCAATTATGGAACCTGGGACAAACATAGTTCTGGATCCCAGGATTCTACAAAGTAGATATTAGGGAGGTTGTAGCCAGAGTCAGTCCAAGGAAAAACTCATTTAGGGTGTGGGTTCCCTAGAAGAAGAAGCTTTCTGCCAGCTGAAGGAGTACAAGCGCTTTCAATCTCTTCTAAACTTCAAAGCTCTAATGGCCCTGCCTTAGCTATAGCTCTTCTCCTCACTACCTATTTGACTTTGGACAAATCACCATTTTTCCCTTTTGGGGCCAGTTTTCTCCTCTGGGAAATAAAGGCTTTGAACCAAAGGGTAGTCAAAATCTCCAGGTCTGGTCTGATCATCCTATTATCCACCCTTACCTGGACACCACCCTCCTTTTTGTTGTGTCAGGAATAGAATGTAAGCTTCCGGAGGACAAGACCTGGCTCACTTTTGTTGAATTTGGGGTTTTACTCTCTAGCACTTAGCACAGAGCCTGGCTCACAGGAAGTTCACGATAAAAGGTTTTGGTTTGTTGTTGTTGTTTTTTTAATCATTCGCTCATTCCTCTTGTAGAACTGGAACGCCCTGGAGGCCAGGCATGGACTGGTAGCAACTGTATAGAGATACAAAAAGATCCAAATAAGGCAGAGTAAGAAAACAAACCCAGTTGTCTCCTTCCTGTCCAGGGCCCATTTCCTCATGTTTCCCCCTTGGGAACTTGTTTCCTAACACCAGAGCATCTCTGGACCCAGATTCCAGAGGCAGGCATGGGAGTGCCCAGTGGTGGGGAACTAGAGTGGAGAAAGCCTGATGTGGTCCCTGAGTACATGAAAGGTGTGGTTCCCTGAGTGAATGGAATGAGGAGCGTTCCTTAGGTTGTGGGGGCAGAGTGCCCACAGGAATGCTGAGGGCCTTGGGGGCAGTGATTTCTGGTGATTGCCCCCCAAGAGCCGAACAAATATTGACCCCCAGAGAATGCCTCTCAGAGGTCCTTCACTGGAATGCCTCACGAGGTTCCCCTATCGCCAGTCTCCATTCAGGGTGGAGTCCATCACTGGGCTCTTAGCCATCTGGATGGAGTGGGGGAAGTGGACTCCTGGAGAGAGGCCCAGAGATCTGGGGAGCTGATGTTGCCGCATTGCTTTTCAAGGGTTTGAGGTTTCGGGCAGGTACCCATGACGTTGGTTCTTCCCTATTTGGGTTTTCTCCTTAACCGGGAGATCATAAGATACATGATTTGCCCCTGGACCATAGGATTTCAAGCTTAAAGGGAATTTAGAGATAATCCAGATCTAATCCCCTCGGATAATCTGACCTAACCCTAACTGAGGCCCAGACAGAGGAGGTAAGCAAGTAGTACTTCATAGCATAAACCCAGAATTATACTAAACCCCTGAGATTCTGAGATTGAATCAGCTCCCAGCTCCACCTCTTACTAGCTGTGTGACTTTGGGTACATTGCTTAGCCTCTCTGAGCTTCAGTTTCCTCCTCTGTAAAGCGAGGATAATTATCCTTCCAGTATCAATCTCACAGGGTCATGGTATGTAAACCGTTTTGTTTTCTATCTGTAAAGCAGTATATAAATGTGAGTTAGCATGATCTTTAACATATCAAACAGAGCTTACCCAGTAAAAAAGACAAATAAATAAAAAGAAAAACATGCCCATTAACTTAGAAACTACTCAGCAAAAAAGTTCCATTAATGGTCAGTATAAAATGACGTATTTGGTTAACAATTAAATTTGACCTGGCAATTGTGAGTGACATGGAGTCTTTGGAGACCAACTTCTTTCTCTTAAAGATGAGGACACTGGAGCCTAAGGAGTTTAAATAACTTGCCCAAAGTCACAGTAATTGGGAAAATGTTAACAAAATAAATAAAAATACAATACAACATAGATAATGTTAATTTGTGGTTTTCTGGTTCACTATTTGGTCTTCAGGAATCCATTTCTATGGATTCTATTCCATTAGGAATAAAGACAAAATATATTTTGTATTTACTAAACCATGAATAGTACCATGAACTTCACAAGATACTTCATTTTTTTCCCCTCAGTCTTCCCCTGTCTATGCTTTCTCCCAGGAGAAGAAAGAGATCATAGGTCTCACTTACAATTTATAATCATTTACAAATAATTTACAATAATCCATAAATAAATTCTACATTCTCAATTTGCAATAATTTATAAATAAATTCTGTTTATTTGTGACTGTTCATCACCTTATTTGTCCCCTTAGAACTCCCTCTACTAGGAATCTCCAAGGCAGTAAGATTTCACACTACCTGAGACCCCTTTCCTCTCATCCCTACTCTTACCATCACACAGCCTTCCTTAAGTGTCTAGCGCAGGGGTGGAGAACCTGACACCCCGAGGTCATATGTGGCCTTCTAGGCCCTTTGAATCTAGGTCCAAAGTACAGACCTTTGAATCCAAACTGAAGTTTTAAATCCCAATCACTCATGGGCCTAAGAGAAGAGCTATATCGAAGGATAAAAGATGTGGCCTCTGTCCTTAGAGTATGAAGATCCAAACTTAAAATACCCCAGAACCCATATACAAGATCTACTGTCAACAATAATTAAACATTAAACCAACATGAGGATAAATATTTTTGTTTTTCACCTGACTAGGTGCTCTCTGATGGTAGGAAATATATCTTTCCACCCCCACCCCCCCAAGACTAAGGGCTTGCAGATGGCAGGGACTATGTCTTTCCCATCAGACTGGGAGCTCCCTGAAGACAAGCACTATCTCCAATCTCAGACTAGAATTCTTAACCTCTAACTTTCTTGCCTTTCTTGCCATAGTGTATGACTCTGCCCACTGATGATGTTGAGTTCATGGTATTAGTGACCAGCAGGTATTATCAATGAATTAAGCCATTGGGTTTATCTAATGTATTTTTTTTTCTCCTGGCAATTCCAAATGCTTCCCTACCCCCTCCCAGGAAATCTCATTCCTCTAGTCATACTTCCAGGTTACCCCCCAGCCTTGATTTCCTGTCAGAATCCCCAAATGATAGCTCAAAGGTCATCTTGTCCACTCTTTACCTTTGTCCTTTACCTTTCTTTTTCCCCTCTCATTTTCTAGTCAATCACTAAATTGACAAACAAGTATTTATTAAGTGCTTCCTATGTGCCAGAAATTGTACAAAATGCTGGTGTTACAAAGACAAAAGTGAAATGGCTCTTGCCCTCAAGGAGCTTACATTTTAAGAAAGGAGACAACATAGAAATCCATAAGTATTTATTAAATAGACTTGAAGTAATTAATTTTAGAGAGTACACACAAGTAACTGATGGAGTGGGGTGGGGGCAATTATTAACTCCTGTGTCATGCCTTTGAAATATTTTCCTGTGTGGTCTTGGACTAGCTGACTCTCCTATTTTGGCCTCAATTTCTTCCTTTGTAAAACACTGAGGTTGGATCTCTAAGACCTCTTCAGCTCTAAACCCTGTCACCCTAGGGTAGCATAAAAGCTAGCATTCATATAACAACTTAAGGTTTGCAAAGCTCATTACATGTTATCCCATTTGAATGAGCTTTGGACTCAAAGTTTGCAGAGCTGAGTCTCTTGTCTCTGCTAATGTGTGACTGGGAATTCCACTCCACACATTCCAAAGAGAGAAACAAGAGAACGAGAAAAGGAGTTATTTCTCCCTTGGGTTTCTCCCTAGAATGCTTCTCCACTTTCATGTTTGAATCCTGGCTCTTTCTAACTCTTATCAAGACAACCCAAACGGGGTCATGAAGAGTAGGACACGACTGAAATGACTGGACAATAACAAGAGTGAGAACAAGATTAAGAACAACCACCCCACCACCAAAGATGAGAGGAATGCTGGAGGCCAGTGCTAAGCATCCACAGAGCTGAGCTGAGTTTCCCTGGTCACTACTGGTGATACTGTTGCATTTGGGGATGATGTGACAATATTCTTACTGATTCCTTGGCCCCAGTGATGGTGACTAGGGATGTCTGGGACAAGGAAGATTGGCCACTGGGCCAGGAGAGCTGCCCACTAGGTAACCATTCAAAGGAAAAATAATTCCTGCTCTGACTCTCTTCTTCCTCCCTTTGGAATGTGTCATGTGGAATTCCCAAGTTTTTAACCCCTGGTGCCTATGGCAGCCCCTTAAAGCATACACACGTTTAGGTGAGCTTGAGTCAGGATTTCAAGCGGCCTCTTCTGCTTCATATTTCAATGGCCAAACAACAGTCCTGAGAAGGACATTTCCATCTTTAGAGGAAACTTCATGGGTTCATGAGATTAAGATACTGCATCTAGCAGAATGTTCCTCAGAGAAGATGGGCACCCCCAGGAAAATGAGCCCAAGCCCAAGCCTCCTTTCCAAGAAGACAGAATTCTTTATCTGGAAAATGAGAACAATAACACCTGTGGTGGCTATTTCTTTTCTTTTTTTTTCTCAGTGAAGCAATAAACAATTATTTATTAAATGCTTACTGTGTTCCAGGCTCTGTACTTACCCACTGGGCATACAGAGTTAAAAAAAAAAAAAACCATGGTGCCTGTCCACACAGAGTTCGTATTCTGATGGGAGAGACAACATGCAAACTCTATTCATTCAAGCAACATCAGCCTCAGCCTTAGTAGTAGAAATTGTCAGCATCTATTAAGTGCCTGCTGTGTGCTGAGGAGAGGAAGGAAACTTTTATCCTCAAAGATTTTATATTCCACTGGAAGATGTTACTTTCACACAAATAAGTCTAACTTAAGCTTAGCTTCAACTAATTGTTCACAATTAGTTCACAATTGTAGTGTCTATTTTACAGGATTTGTGTGTCCAATGAGATAAAGTGTGCAAAACATTTTATAAATAGTAAAGCCCTCTATTAAAGTTACTGATGGTAATGATGGTGATGGTGTTGGTGGTGGTGGTGGTGGTGGTGGTGATGATGATGATGATGATATCCTCTCCAAATCCTGGTAATGTTATTCAGTATACCAGGCTAGTTTCCAGGATTGAATTGGAAGTACACCCAAGGACAGTTTCCCAGGAGATTTAACCTGTGGCCAACCTTGCCCTGTTTGCCTTTTAGATTTTTATTGATAGAAATGGGGCTCTGATACTTCCTAGCTGCATGACTTTGGAAAAGTTATTTCCTATCTTTGAAATTCAGTTTCCTCTCTCATAAAAGGGAGGAGTTGACTAGCCCATCTCTATAAATCCTTCCATCTTGAAATCTTATAATCCTATGATTCAGCAGCCTGAACCCATGGGCATTCTGTCTAGTGACATGGCTTCTTGGGTGTGTGTCCAGCGAAGTCCAGTATGGGGAATAGAGAGGTTCCACTCTGTGTAGACAGGAAAATAGAACTGTCCCAGACTCCAAGATCCCTTCTGTCCCATGCCCTAAATGCACCCCATTTCCACCCCACCTCCACCCCCCACTTACTGCCAGGGCTCTTTGACCTTTAGAGCAAGGAATGGCTTTGATAAGTCATTCCATCTATCTCTCTGCCTCTAGGCAAGACCACCCTGAGTCCCAACCTAGAGAAATAAGAATTCCTCCTCCTTCTCCTCCTTCTGACCTGAACCTTTCAGCCAATACTCCACATGACCAATAATGGTAGTTGGAGCAGGGAGCCTTTAACACCTGCCCAATAAACCTGAGCCATGAGTCCCCAAACAAGTTCACTTACTTTCTCTTCTCTTTTTCTGAATCCCTCCTCCCCTGACCCCAACCTAGCATGTCCAAGAGCCCAGATGAGGGAAGGGTACAATAGCAAAATAGTAGCTGATGAGATTGCAGCTTCCCTGGTCCCCACCCCAGGGCACCCACTCACAGTACGTGTGTTCCCTAGCTCCAAGGGGAGACCCGAGCCAAGGAAGGACAGACACACAGACAACTTCCCCAAACCTAGGACAAACACTCATGTTAAATGAATAACCAGAATGTTGACCCAAGGGGCAGGAAGAGGGCTGAGTGGATTTCCCAGGGCGGAGAGGTAAGGTAGGGAAGGGGAAAGCAGGAGAGAGGTAGAACATATTTAGACAGGGTGAGGTGCAAACAGAATCTTTGTCTCTCTTCCCTTTGGCGTTGGGAGGCCCCTGGGATATAGCAGGCTCTCTCTTAATCTGATGGAGGGAGCTTGTGAATGGGAGGTCATAGATCATAAGTGCAGGTTGGAATCCCACCTCAGACACTTATTAACTATGTGACCCTGGGCAAGTCACCTAACCTATCATAGACTCAGTTTCTTCATCTGTAAAAAGAAGAAATTAGACTTGACCTCTGGGATTCCTTCCCACTCTAAATTCACGATCCTATGAGAGTCAATTATAAGGGAAGCTAGTTCTGGCTGGGACCTAGGTATCCCCCAATGTGATAATAGATCTAGAATTGAAAGAGACATCAGAAGCCATCAATTCCAACTCTTTCATTTTATATCATTTTATAGATGAGGAAACTGAGGCCCACCAACATTAGATGACTTGTCCAAAGTCACACATCTAATCAAAATCAGAGGTGAGATTGCCACTTAAGTCCCTGAGCCCCCAAGTCAGCGTTCCCTCCACTATATGATACTGCCTGTCCCTCGGGGCTCAGAGGAACCTCAGAAGACAAAAGCAAAAACACAGGACCAACTGCAGAACATGGTGAGGATTTGGGAGACAGAAAACAGAATGAGCTGGTAAGAGATTTTAGACATGAAATCTGGATATTGCTTAGACTACCCTTAAAGTGGCAGCAATTCCTCTCCTATTGAAATGGAACTTTCCTGAAGGCAGAGGTTTGTTCCTATAAGACTGGGAGCACCCTAAGGACAGGGAGACACTATCATTCCCATCAGAAAGAGAGATCCCTTAGAGGAAGGACGGTGTCTCCCATATCAGACAGCAAGATCCTGATTGTGATGAATAGAGCCAATGGACAGAAGTTTCAGTGAGGGGATATTTCAGCTCAAGCCAAGAATCTATCAAATAGAATGATCCAGTCAAGGGATGGGGATTCTCCATCACTGGAGGTATTCAAGCTAAGATGCTATAGCGAAGAGCCTTGTCTATATAATGTCAAATATCCTTTCCAAAAGATTTGATAGGCTCATGGTTTCTCTCTCATTCTAGGAGCTCCCCAAAATTTGGGAGGTGAAGAGGAGGAAGGGCACTGTTGCTGGGGCATTTGTCCTGTGTCATGATACTTTAGGACTACGCATAGCTACCACGGAGAGGTGAGGGATGAAAGTGGGGGGGGGAGCACTGCTCTATTAGATAAGTGAATACCTTCCATGCCCTTGAGGGGAGACAGTGCCAAGAGTCTGGAAAAGCAGCCAGGTCCAGAGAGCTGGCAACAAAATCTGGCTAACCCAACTAGAGTATGGAGCACTGGAAACTGAAGAAGGGACAGATGTTTGCAAAAAGGAAATCATGAACGGGGAATTGTCTGGTCATTTCAAGCCTAAGGATGGAGTCGAAGAAAGATTATGTGATTCAGACTTGAAATCTGATCTTTGCTACTTCCTCTTTTTTTTTTTAAGGCAGTCAGGGTTAAGTGACTTGCCCAGAGCCATACCCAACTAGTAAGTGTCTAGGGTCACATTTGAACTCAGGCCTTCCTGACTCCATGGGGGCCAGTGCTCTATCCACTGTTCTGCCTAGCTGCCCAGGATCTTCTATTTGACTTTGAAAGCCCTTCACAAACTTGCCCCTTCCTACCTCTCCAATCTTCTCACACTTTACTGCCTTCAATACTCTGTAAAGTCTGCCTTTACTGGCTTATTTTCTGTCCCTCTCACATCATGCTCCATCTCCCATCTCTCTGGCTTTGCACTGGTTGTCCTTCAAGCCTTCAATGTTCCCACTCCTCACCTCCACCTCTTAGAGTCTCTGGTCTCCTTCCAGACTCAGTCTAATTGCTACCTTGTGTAGTAGGCCTTCCCTGGTGTCCCCCACCCCCACCCCACCCCACCAGCTACTTATGTGTATCCTCCAAAATTACTTCAGATCTACTATATATATATATATGTATATATATATATATATATACACATATATCTATCTTGTAAATACTTATATATTTATATGGCATCTCCCTTATTAAAATATAAGCTCCTTGAGTGGAGGGACTATTTCACTTTTGTCTTTGTATCACCAGCATTTTGGCCAATACCTGTCACTTAATAAATGTTTATTTGTCCATTGATCGACTGACTGTAAAATGAGCATAGTATGGTGGATAGACCATTGGACTTGGAATCAGGAAGGTTCATCTTCATGAGTTCAAATCCAGCCTCAGACACTTACTAACTGGGTGACCCTGAGTAAGTCATTTCACCCTATTTGTCTCAGTTTCCTCATCTGTCAGATGGGCTGGAGAAGATAATGTCAAACCACTCCAGCATCTTTGCAAAAAAAAAAAAAACTGCAAAAACATGGTAGGGGCGGGGCATCACAAAGAGTGGGACATGACTGAAATGACTCAACAACAAAAACAGGAGGGGGTGGACTAGATGACCTTTGAGGTTCCTTCCAGCTGTCAATCTATGAGCCTCTTAATTCCCTTGGACCTAGAAACAGGGAAGCTTTGGAGTCACACAGACACAAGTGAAGAAGCTCCATCAGATGCTCCCCAAAGTCAACAAATCTGGAGCCTTAAAGTCATTGGGCAGAAGGCCTCATCAAAATCAAGCAGTGGGGCATAACAGGATTTTCTTCCCCAAATTAATTCAGTCTCTGCTTACAATTCTCTTTAGCTTTGTTTTGGCCATGTCCCTAGGGTGTGGGGAAGCAGAAGAGGGATTGAGAAATGGGAGTAGACAGATGGAGGGGGGG
>NW_027187316.1:8270409-8293967 GCF_028583685.1 Petaurus breviceps papuanus
GGGGGGTAAATTATGAGCCATCTTTGGAAGAAAGGAAGAGACCAAGTCTCGGAGAATGGTGTAGGAAGCTGGATGGGCCTCTTTTCAAAGGGTCACTGGGGAAGTCTAAAACACATTCTAGGACAGAAAGGTAAGACAAAGATAGTATGTGGGACTGGAAGGACAGTGAGTAAACTGTCTACCAGATAAACTACCAGATAGAGCTGAAAGTACCTTCAAGGTCATCCAGCCTTTAGCACAGTGCCTGGAACATCATAGGAGCTTAATAAATATTTGTTGATTGATTGATCTTGCCTAGTCTCATCCCCTTACTTTACAGGAACACAAACTGAGGCCCAGTGAGGTGACTTGCCCACAATCACACAGGTAGTAAGTGGCAGAGCTTGGATTTGAACCCAGGCCCATTGTCTCCAGGTAGTACAGTGGATAGAGCTCCAGACCTGAAGTCAGGAAGATTAATCTTTGTGAGTTCAAATCTGGCCTCAGACACATGCCATCTGTGTAACCTTGGGCAAGTCACTTGATACTGTTTGCCTCAGTTTCCTCATCTGCAAAATGAGCTAGAGAAGGAAATAGCAAACCACTCCAGCATCTCTGCCAAGAAAACCCACAAGTTGGACACTGCTGAAACAGCTGAACAGCAGCCTTTGACTCCAAATCCAGCATGCTTTCCACCATATCTCTTTGGGCCTCAGTTTCCTCATCTGTAAAATGAAGTGGTTGACCTAACTGGCTTCTATGGTCCCTTCTAATTCTAAATTCTTTGAGCTTTAGAATTAAAGAATTAATTCTAAATTCTTTGAGCCTTTGTCCGAAGAAGACCTAATCCTGAATCTCATAAGCCTGCCAAGGTTTGGTGATGGGAATCCTGTGCCCTTTCCTCAAATCTGGGAGGAGTTACAGGGCCCTCCAGGCTGGAGGCAGTAAAGAGGTGTGACTAAAAGGGCCTGTCTTCTCCCAGGACTCCCACAGCCCTCAGATGTTTTTCTTCTCCCAAATCGACTGAACCTCTCCATAGCATGGGGGCAGCATATTGGACTTTACCCTCTGGTTCCTGTAGCAGGGAACTCACAAGTCCCAGATCTGCTTGTTTGCCTTAAAGTTACAGAACCCTCCTTTCCTAGGGTGAGTGGTGAATTGGAACACGGGATGAACATAGTTTCATGTGGGATTGGTGGGAGGAAGCCCACTGGTGCTCTCCTGCATCTCCCCCACCCCAATCATAATGCCTGCCATCTCAATACCATGCAACCAAGTCCTCCACCCCTAATGCACTTATATACATATACACACCTGGGTTGGTATGTAAGCCAACAGGACTGGGGTAATCATTAACACAGCTGGAGTAGGTGGCGGCCCTTTAATACATCCCTGGGAAGGGATGACAGAATCACCCCTACTGGACTTTGGACCCCTGAGGCTGATGTGAGGGGGGAAAACAGTTTCTCTTTCTTGAATGTGTTTTAATATATTGTTCCAAAGTGTAAGACCCAATCCAGGCAGGCACATGGAGAAAAGGGTGGGTTTTCCTGGTACCAACCTCAAATTCTTAGGAACCTTTTATGTCCATCTGCAACCCCCAGAAGGCTGGACAACTGAGTCCATAGAAGAGGGAAGGAGACTGCTGTCTGGTCTCTAGAGACGCCTCAGAAAAGAGATCTCACGTTGCCCTTTCTCCTCTATCCCAGTGTTTCCCACAAATCAGTCTCTAATCTCAATCCTTTCTGTTTCAGGGAGAGCCTCCTTTTTTTTTATTACATCATCCAGGAAGAAGCACAATCAGTAATATCAGTTGCATATATGAAGCATAGCAATAGAACATGACAGACAGACAGATAGAAACAGATTTTCCATACTGCTAATTTGCTAATCCCAATGGTAATAAAGAGTATCCATGACAGTGACTATCTTTAAATCACATCATAGAAATAGAAATGCCCCCCTCCGCCAGAAAGGCTTCCTAGGCTGATCAAGGAGAAATCTAATAGTTTTCTCCCCTCCTTCACTACAGTAGCAGGTGATGCAATACTTAGAGCATTGAACCTGGTGTGAGGAAGACCTGAGTTCAAATTCAGTTTCTGACACATATTAGTTGTATGTCTTTGGCAAGTCACTTAGGATCTCTCAGGCTGTTTCTTCATCTAAAAAATGGAGGTAATAATAATACCTCTCTTCCAGGCTTTGTTGTGAGGATCCAATGAGATAATTTTAGAGTGGTCTGCAATACTTAAAGTATTATATAAATATTAGGAATTTTTATATATTCTTATATTCTATAGTGATTTTGTATATTCTTTGTATATTCTTCTGTCCATTAATGTCTTGACTTAATGACTTTCTACTGTTCTCTCATTCAATTTCTTTTTCTGAAGACTGGGTTACTTGAATTCTTTATTTCTTGTTCTGTTAATCTGGGTATTTTATATTTTTCTAAATGATCATTCATTTTATTTAAATTGCCAGCTTCGTTGGCATATAGTTGGGCAAAATAACTTCTAAACGTTTCTTTTATTTTTTCTCATTCTCCTTTTCATTTTTGATATTGATAATTTGGCTTTCCTCTTCTTAAAAAAATCAAACTAGTTGATGGCCTAGAATGTCTATCTGTACAGATAAGGACAGGGTCCATTTCATTGTCACTGTGTACAAAATCACTGAATATTAGTATTAGAAGGAACTTCGGTGACCATCTGGTCTAATCATTCCCCAGAAGGGCATGTGCATAACATACCTACTACAAGGTCACTGAGTCTCTACTTGCAGGCTTCTGATGACAGGGAACCCACTGCCTCCCAAAGCATTCCTTCCCACAGATGGATGGCTCTAATTGCTAGAGAGATTTTCTGTAAGACTTTTTCTGACAATTCACCTCATTGCAATGGCTCCAATTTTTTTCTCTATGGGATCAAACAAAATAAATAAATGTAATCCCTGTTCCATTCAGCTCTTTGAATATTTGAACACAGTTACAATGTTATGCCTCATCTTTCCTAAGGCTTCTCTCATCCATACAAGATCTACCCAGTTCTTTTCATCAGTCTTCATGATAATGGATGTAAAGTCCTTTCACTGTCCAGATTTTCCTCCTCTGGATGCTCCCAATTTATCAGCGTCCTTCCTAAACTGGGGTTCCTAATCTAAACACAGCACCCTGATGCTATCTGACTAGAGCAGTGTATATACAGCAGGACTTTCACCTTCTTGTTCCTCTCTTAATGAAGCCAATATTCCCACTGGCTTTCTTTGTTGTCCATAGCACTGTTAACTAATTTGAAGTCCACTAAATTAACCTCCAGCTGTTTTTCAGACAAACAAGTACAAAGAACGGAACAATTCCTACTCAAAATGAGCTTGCATTATAAAGGGGGGGATTCAACAAACATTTATTAAGTACTTATTATATGCCAGTAACTATGGATAAAAAAAAAACAAAAAAGAAATACTCCATTTCCTCAAAGAGCTCAGGTCCTACTGGGTGAAAACTAGACGGAGATAAGGAAATACAAAATATATGGAAAGCAAATATAAAATGACTTTGACCTTGAGAAATCACTACTTCTCTGGACCGTTATTATCAATACAGACCCATGACATCAGCCTTCAAAGGAATGGCCAAAGATACAACCACTGATTTGTAGCTGTCCCAGCTTCCATGAGGATGAAAAATCCAGGTGCCGGGGAAGGGAAGAGAAGGAATTGAATTTAATTTTGCAAACCAGTATTAAGAATGTCATAGGCATGGAACACTCTGTTAGGCACTGTAGGAGATATGTGTCCTCTCACTGAAGCCTGGACTCCTTCACCAGCTCTTCCTCTGTAAGCTCTTTATTGGCTGTTTTGTGTATCCCCAACACTTAGCATAGTGACTAGTACATAATAGACATTTAATAAACGCATTACCTGTCAGTCAGTCAATGAGTGCTTATCGTGAACCAGGTGTTATGTACTAAGCACTAGGGATACAAGGAGAGGAAAAAGTCAGTCTGTGCTCTCAAGGAGGTCCCAGCCTAATGAAAGAGGAAGGAGAGGGGGAATTTACATAGGCATAGCACCTCCTATGTGCTATATAAGAGTTGTACTACGCACTTTTATAAATATTTATTACAAATATTATCTCATTTGATTTCATGGAGAAGACAGTATGAAAACAGCTGTGTACAAACAAGATATGTACAGGATCAATTGGGTTTAATTAATAAAGGGAAGGTAGTAGTGTTAGGAAGGAAATCAGGAAAGGCTTCTCAAAGAAGATTTTAGTTGGGACTTAAAGGAAGCCAGAAGCCAAAGATGAGGAGGAAGAGAATTCTAGGCATGGGAAACAGTTTGTGAAAATTAAAAGAGTCTGCAGATGGAATATCTTATTAGAGGGATAGCAATGTCACTGTAACAAATTGTCCATGAGAGGAAATAAGGTATAAGAAGATGAAGGAGGGTGGAAAGGGGCAAGGTTGTGAAGGGCTTTAAATATCAAATAAAAGATTCTATATTTGATCCTGGAAGTCATAAAGAGCCATTAGAGTTTACTGAAAAGAGTAGGTGAGAGGAGGGAAGGGGAGGGTGCTTTAGGAACATTAATTTAACAGCTGAGTTGAAGATGGAGTGGGGAAGAGTTGAAGCAGGGAGATCAACCAACAGGCTATTATAATGGTCCAGGCTTGAGAGATCAGGGCCTGTATCCCAATACCCCCTTAGTGGGGACAGTGTTAGAGGAGAGAAAGGGTCTATCTATCTATCTATCTATCTATCTATCTATCTATCTATCTATCTATCTATCTATCTATCTATCTATCTAATCTGCCTCCCTTCCTACTTCCCTTATGTTCACTTGCTTAAGACCCATGGAGCTGAGTTTTTTGATAAATACTCTTTCATGCCTGCTATGTGCAGCCCCGTGTACATAGCAGCCTTTTGGGTGGAGAGAGGAAGGACAGATTGGGGTAAGAAATACAAGTTAATTAAAAGTCACAGTCTTCTCTTAAGTATATACCCATCTGGTAGAGATCAAGAAATCTTGAAAGCACCAATGTCAATAAAAATAAAATCATATTCTATAGATGGAAAGGGGCAGCTAGGTGGCACAGTGGATAGAATGCTGGGCCTGGAGTCAAGAAGACTAATCTTCCCAAGTTCAAATCCAGCCTCAGACACTTAGGAGCTGTGTGACCCTGGGCAAGTCACTTAATACAGTTTGCCTCAGTTTTCACATCTGTCAAATGAGCTAGAGGTGGAAATGGCAAACCACTCCAGTATCTTTGCCAAGAAAACCCCAAATGGGGTCAGAAAGAGTTAGACATGACTACAACAATTGAACAATAGCAACAAATGGAAGACCTAAATGCTGAGGAACAGAAGAGTCAGGGACCACTAAAAAATGGTCTAGAAAGAAGATTAGTCCAGAAGCCAATAAGGGCCCATGACATCAGATGCAGAAATTCAAAGAAGAGGGGAAACCCTCAAAAAAAAATGGCCAGATATGCAACCACTGTTGGATTTTAGCTGTCCCCAGCTTCCAGAGGATGAAGGGTCCAGGTGCTGAGAAAAAAGGAATGGTAAGAAATGAATTTAATTACACAAACAAGTATTAAGTTTCTCATTGTACAGAACATATATCAGGCACTGTAGGAGACATTTTTGCTGTTGTTGTTCAGTCGTGTCTGACTCTTCATGACTCCATTTGGGGTTTCCTTGGCAAAGATACTGAAGTGGTTTGCATTTCTTTCTCCAGCTCATTTTACAGGTGAGGAAACTGAGGCAAGCAGGGTTAAGTGACTTGCCCAGTCACACAGCTAATAAGTGTCTGAGACCAGATTTGAACTCATGAAGATGAATCTTCCTGACTCCAGGCCAGGCACTCTATCCACTGTGCCACCTCACACAGTCCCTTCCTTCTGAAGCTTACAATAAGCAGGAGAATTAGATCAAGTAAATGACTAAGACCTAAAATTCACCTAATAATACTGTCTATAAGAGGCAGTTAAGGTAGCCCATATTTAATGGAGAACTGAATGCTTCTGTTCCTCCTAGTCTCCCATACTATCAAGGACTTGTCTTGTCATTACCTGAGAGACACGCCATTGCGTCTTCGAAATCCATACATTTGCCCAGGCTGACCCCAATGCCTCTTTATCTCCAGTTCTCAGAATTGAAATTTCCAATTCAAGATCTAACCTGATTTCCCTAACAACCCCACTCCTCATACCCCACCTCCACCCCAAGTTGCTACTGTTCTCCCTTAGCTCCCCTTCCCTAACTGTTCCCAGACAAATGACAAAAGGTACCTAGAGGCACCTTGGTATAGTGAATGGATCAGTGGATTTAGAGTCAGGGAAATGTAGGTCTGAATCCCTCCTCAACCTAGGTGTGTGATACTGGGGAAGCCCCTTAACCTCTCTCAGCCTCAGTGTTCTCACTTGTAAAATGGGAATACTGATAGCACTTACCTTTTTATGAGATTGTTGGGAAGCTTAAATAAGATAACATATGTAAAACTTGCAAACCTTAAAAGTATATAAATGTTAGCTATTATTATTTTTAGCTTATCTGTATAGGAGCTATTTTTTCTAATAGAATTTTAGTTCCTTGAGGGTAGGAACTATTTCCTTTTTCGTTTTCGTATTCCTATATATCATATAGTAGGGATGTAACCATATAAACATTTGTTGAATAATTGAAAGGTTAGACATTAAAGACAATAAAAAAGAAAAAGAAAAAAAACAAAATTAAAAAGACAATAAAATTAAAAATAGATAACAAAAGGAACTTTTCCACTGTTAAGTAGGGCAAAAGGCACTGGGGTAGAGAGTAGAGGAAGGAAAGGTGGTCATGGCATCTCTGTCCTTAGAAATCTTTTATTTGCCTAGGCCGGACTTACAGTGGGGTGGGGCAGAGTGGGGGCATCCTTCCTGCTGACAGAGTCAGATAAGTTGACCTCTAGTGTGGAATTGGAGAAGTAGGGAGCCCTAGCCCTAACCCCAACAGACTTGGGCATTCTTATTAAGCAACCACTTGGGTATTGGGGACCTGTTGTTTCTTGAGCTCTTGTTGATTTCACCTTTGACCAATAACAACTCCTTATAAATTCTCTGACGCTGGCTCAGGCTGGAGAACAGTGGTAGAGGAATAGCAGATAAGATCAAAGGTGGCCCAGGACACAAGGAGTACATTCTAAAAAGTTTTTTTTTACAGATGGGGGCCAGAGGTGGGGCCCAAAGTCCAAACTGAGTCCACTGCTTCATTCCAACCAAGTAAGACTCAGACACTGTGGAGCTATTGTGGCTGTATAAATACCTGAGCAGATGAAAGTGAGAGGACGCACGAGAAGCCAGGGGACCCTATCCCTCCACCCTCATTCAACCAGATCTCTAGGCTATCTTTTCTTTTTCAAGTTCTTTACAATTTATTGGAAACCATTGAAAGAAAGTTTTCTATTTGGAGTCAGAGGACCTGGTTCAAGTCCTGGTTTTGTTGATTATTGACCATAAGCCCTCAAACAAGTCACTTCTCACCTCTAGATACCGTTTTCTCATCTGTAAATAGAGGGTGGGTGTGTGTTGTCAAGCTTTAGATCCCACATGTAGGTCTACCCAAATTGGGGAGGGAAGTTTTAAAAATAAGCTAATCCTTCTCTTTATCTGCTAGACGAATCCCTCGTTTTTCCACTCAGTCAATCAGTATTTATTAAGCATCTGGGATGTATAGGGTGCTCAGGGAGGACTAGCACCTCTGCTGTAAGGGCTTAACAAGGCCTTTTCAGGGCTGCTCATCCACCTTTGGGGTCCACCTTTCTGTGGCTCCAAGAAGCAATAGCATGTGTGGTGGCCACAGCCTGGTAAAACTGTCTTGGCAGTGAGTTGAGGGTGAACCAGGTTGAGGGTAACCAATATGTCTCAAGCCCATTGATGAGTTGGGGTGACGTGTACCCTAAACATACGCAGACTTCCCTTGACAGAATGGGTAGATGAGAACAATTTGTTCCAATGGCCTTGAAGGTGGCTGAAGTAGGTGCTGTGGAGGGCTTAGAGCTTGGTCAGGCATCAAAGACGCCAGGGTCATCCTCTATATCCCAGGCCATAGCCAGTCGTCTTGACTTTTGTCATGCCACTGGACTTCAATAACTCAGGAAGAGAGAATGAGGCTGATGACTTTGTGTAACTCTGCCTCCACTTAAATCCAATTCATCACCCTGTGATGTCATTGGTCTGGTTAAAAAAATAAGAATGAACAACAACTTCAAGTGCCTACTATGTGCCTGGCACTGTGCCAAGTGCTGGGAATATGAAGAAAGGCAAAAATTATTCCTGTTCTCAAGGAAGTCACAGATAAATGGAGGAGACAACACACAACAACTATGTATTAACAAGCTACATAGAGGATAAATTGGAGATAACCAACCTAGGGAAGACACTAGACTCATTGGGAAAGGCTTCTTGGAGGTGAGATACCCTCTCCCACCCCATACACACACCTGACATTCCTGAAATGTCCTACCTCCAAGTCTTTATCCAAAGAATCCTAGCCATCCTTAAAAGCCCAACTTAAATGCCACTTCCTCCAAGTACCTCCCCATGATTCCCCCAAGTCAAAAATATTCTTTCCTTCCTTGGAGCTCTTTTACATATTTATCTAATTCCATTTGTATTAAAATATCTGTCTAGGTGACACTTTTTTTTCTTTTTGAAGGACAATTGGGGTTAAGTGACTTGCCTAAGGTCACGCAGCTAGTTAAGTGTTACTTGTTACTTGTTAGTTAAGTTGTGTCTGAGGGCACATTTGAACTCAGGTCCTTCTGACTCCAGGGTCGGTGCTCTATTCACTGTACCACCTAGCTGCCCCTATGTGACACTTTAAAGACAGACCTGCACAACTTGGCCGTGGTGTAAGGTAGTTGTCAAAATTAAAATAGGCCAAACTTCTTCAGGCTGAAGAGAAGTTTTTAATGTCTCACTTTCCAGGTAAAGGTATAATTAATTATTAAACTATTTTGCAAATAAACCATATTTCTAAAAGGGAAACTTCAATTAATATCAATTAATTATACTTATTACTCAAGATTTTTATTTATTATGAAATCACCCTCCCAGACTAGAGACAGACTGGTTGGTTACCACAGGTCACGTGAAAAACAGGAGAGCACTTGCTGTGGTAACCCACCTTTTAAGTTACATGATTAGTGGAAGATGGGTTAAGCGGGCCATAGACAATGCAGTCATTACATCTTTACTTTCTTTTATATCCTCTACATTTTTCTGTTTTTGAGAGGGGAAGGGGGGAAGGCAGGGCAATTGGGTTAAGTCACACGGCTACTAAGTGTCAAATCTGTCTGAGGCCAGATTTGAACTCAGGTCCTTCTGACTCCAGGCTGGTGCTTATTCACTGCACTACCTAGCTGTCCCCATCTTCTAAATTTTTCGAGGGCAACCTGAAATCCTTTAGTGGATGGCAAGTGGCCCACAGGCCATATAGTGTGCAGGCTTGCTTTAAAGGTCACAAAGCCCTTTCCCCACAACTACCCTGTAAGATGGGTAGTACAATTATTATCTCATCTTACCTATAAGGAAACTGAAATCCAGAGCCTGAAAATCACTTGCCCAGGGTCACACAACTAGCTTACTAGTTGCTTTCTAAATCCAAATCCAGTGCTTGTATCATCATACCATACTGCTTACAAACTTAACAAAACCCCCTACAAGACAATAAACTGCATGAGGACAGGGATAAGGTCTTAGCTAAATTTTGTATCTCACTCATTATGCTGTTCTGCATACAATATGCATTTAATATATTTTTGTTTCTATAGATGTTTAGAGAAAAGGCCTCTAGAACCTACCATCCACAGGTTCTGATACTTGGGGAAGTTGGAAAAAACATCTGGGCAAGGGGTGAAAGTAGAGAACAGTGTTTATACATAAGGATGGTGAGACATGTGTATGCAAACTGCCTACCAAAGACAGTACCAGAATCCAGAACCTGAATATTGCTATCAGTAACCAACCAGAGTTCGATTTCATTCTTAGACTTCTGGTTTGCCATTCTTTGGATCCTCTTGAAAGGAAAGGATCTAATCCAGATCCCAATTTTAATTTCAATTGCTTCCTATAGGCTAAACTTTCCAACCAGACTCTCTGACTTTTTCTTGTTGGATTCCCACTCAAGACAGAATTTCTGGTATGATGGAGTCCTTTGAGTGACTTTGCCCTTAATAGATTGGCCAACACCTTCTGTAGGCTGGTTCCTCTGTATTTCACAAAGACAGAAGTCATTGTTGGTTGAAGTAGCCAGGGAGAGCTTCATGAAAGGGATGAGTCGCTTGTTTAGCCTTGAAGGACGAGTAATGGAAAGAAATTGCAATATATCTCTGTTTATAAAACATTCCAGCGTATTCTTTGAAGTATGTTCAGAATATTTTAAAAGGCAAGGCCTTTTTAATCAAAAGCAGGTTGTGTCAAAGGACTGTGTCAGAAGTCAACCTTGTAAAACTTCTGAAAGTCTATAGCAGTTAGAAAAGCAACCAGCCATAAGTTAATGCCAAGCTGCCTTTTGGGAGGAGGGCATTAAGGGGCATAAAAGCTGACTGTTTGATTGGACAAATCCTGTCTGATTGAAAAATGCTGCTTTCATGTATATGCACAGGGTACTCATAATCTATTTCTCTTCTAGCTTTTACCAGACTGTATGGGACAGAAAATCCGTGCTTTTCTGTATAAAGAAAAGGGGTCTAGGTAAACTATTAAAAAGAACTGAGGACAAGAAAATTGCCTTATATTTGGCAGTATTCAATCAATTAATAATTTATTAAGCAACTATTATGTGCGAGGCATTGTGCTAAGCACCAGAGATACACAAAAAGAAAAAGAAAAGAAAAGACAATCCCTGCCCTTGAGAAGTTTCTAATCTAATGGAATGGCTATATGAGTGAATACTGACTAGCAGAGTTAAGAACTAGTGAGAAGGGTACTAGATTATACCTCAGTGTTTTCAAATCTTGCCTGAAATGTTATCTTTTTAAATGCTATGCTAGAGTCAGTAATTAGTTATTAGTTAATATTTTCATTCTATAGAGATTACTTATAGAAAAGCAAATGGACTAGAATCATGTAATTATATTGTTAATTTATCCATGTCTTTGGGAAGTCTAGTTGTGGCACATAACATAGGATCGATACATCTTCCCAAATGACACTCTAGTCCAGTCAAATTCCTCTCCTTCTTCCCCCCTCCCCTCGCTCTCTTTTTGTAGCCTTATCCCTCTCCTCCTTCTTCTTTTATTCCCCCTCCTCATCCCTTCTCCTTTCTCCCAGTCACCCTCCCTCTAGCTCTCCTCATTCTTCCTCTCACTGTGTTTTCTGCCCCATGCCCAGTGATTGAAGCAAGGGCCTCTCCCTTCACAGTTGTAAAAAAGCAGAAGGAAATGAGGCCTTGGGGCCTTGGGGCCTTGGGCCTGGCACAGAGGCAGATTACAGTGTCTGGGCCCACACTGCCCACCATATAATCATCACCGTGTAAGTGGGGCTGGACACAGACCCATAATTCTTTTGCTGGGGCCCAGCACTCCCTATCTTTAGCCAGTCCTGGCCTAACTCTTGGCTTATAAACAGAGAGTCAGAGAGGGAACATCATGGAGCCATTCCCTTGCAGCAGGGCAATTTGTGGCTTTGCAGGGTCAGAGACCTAAAGCTCAGAATCCTGGAATGTCAGAGGATAAGGATGCTGTAGGCAAATAAAGGACCAAGGAGCTCTGTGGGTACAACAGAATGCCAGCAAGGGTCAAGATCACCTATTCTCTGCCCCCACCCCCAATCCCATCCAAGTTCCTTAGCTTTGAAAAAAAGAGTAGTTCTATTTCCTAGCTACAGGTGGAATTCCTAAACCTAACTCAGAACACATAAGTGTCATTGGACAGAAGACCAAGGGAGAGATTGTATGTGGATCAATGTATTGACATCTCCACCTTTGAAAAAACTTTCGAAGAACAGTGTGTGCCAGTGATGAGGGACAAGAACCATTCATCCTAATAAGTGGAGGGCAGAAAAGGCATATACCAGACAAGCTCCCAGGGAAGCCCCCCCAGAGGTTATATCTTCTATTGTCCTGCTTCTGGGCTGGACTAATCCTAATGCATTGGAGAAAAATGGAAATCTCTTCTGTATTCTCAGGCCCCAGCCCCTAGGGAAGGGGAAGACAGAGCCTTGAGTTTCCTGGTCACCTATTTATCCCAATCTCTGCCACCTCCACCTTTTTCCCCTTAACCCATCTCATGCTATCAGTGCCTCTGGCCAGTGGCCTCTTTGGCACCTGAGTCATCCTGACTCATCGCACTCTGCCCTCGATCTTGAGAACACATGTTCCCTCATCTGGTCTGGCAAAATGGTGAAGCGGACAAAGTTTGTCTTCAATCACATAGACATACACATAGAGAGGTCCACACACATATACACAGCATGGAAAGAGGAATGAATTCGGGGTCAGATGACTCGGACTCAAATCTGTCTCTGCTGTTTACTGGCTGGGTGACCTTGGGCAAATCACTTATCCTCTTTGGGCTTCAGTTTCCTCAGCTATAAAAAAAGAAGAAGCTAGATTGGGTAACTGAGAAGGCCCTTTCCATCTCTGGATCCAATGATCCTCTCTAAACTTCCTGTTCACTGTGATGCTTTATCCCCATTCTCTACCTGAAAAGGAGCAATCTGTATCCCCATTAAATAGACAAAGAAAAAAAGGCCCAGAGAAGCAGCCCTGCTCTTGGAATCAGAGGACCTGAATTCAAATTTGCCTCTGCTATTAACCAAATATGTGACCTTTGGTAAGTCATTTTACATATGTCTGGACCTCAGTTTCCTCGTCTGTAAAATGAAGGGATTGGACTAGATGATTCTAAGGTCTCTTCCAGCTTTCAGTCCTATGATGGTTACATCAGGATGCATATCCAAATTGAAGCCAAGAACCATGAACTCCTAACTTCTTGTCAGAGCTGTGCTAAGCACCACGGTCTCCATCTGCCAGAAAGGTTTGTACAATGGACGCCCTCACATGAACCCTTGGGAAGAAGGAGTTAATCTAGGCAGGTATTCACACACACACACACACACACACACACACACACCCCAGCATCCCACACAGGACAGGCATAGAGACAGCTCAGGAAAGTACTGGAGGGACTAGGCTATGTCTCCCCACTTGGTCAGACCCCTGGTTTCCCAATCCTGTGCTACAGTGGGGGCACCACCAAGCCTTAGGGGAAATAAACAGCCCCCAAAGGAGGAGGAGTGGGGGATCATGAGGGTGGAGGCTTCACCTTCTCCAGCAGAAAGGGTCAGGAAGGAGAAATGAAAGTCAAGGAGGTACCCACCTCAGTGTGAGAGTGGGGAGGAGGAAAGAGTGCATTCCACAAGAAGACTTGGGATCCAGGGGTAGCCTGCCCTGTCTGCCCCTTGCCCAGGAGGGGCAGAGAGAGAAAAACAATGTCCTGTGCCCTAAACTCTCACCTGGGAATTATTCTGTGAACAGATTCCTGTGCTGAGACCTGAGGAAGGAGAGACACACATAAAAGGAAGAAATAAGCCACTTCTAGGCCAAACCACAAAGTATATTAAATGACCACTCAACCTTCATGGTTGTGTAGGATCAGTGGACATTCTGTTGAAGCCAGAGTTAGGAGGACCTGGATTCAAATCCTACATCAGACATTTGGTAGTTCTGTGACTCTAGGCCTCAGTTTCCTCATCAGTAAGTGGAGGAATTTGTATTTGATTATTTCTAAAGTTTCCAGTTTCAAAGGTTAAATTGGAAAGGGACATTAGAGGTCATTGAGTCCAAACTGCCACCCCTACACATACACACACACACACACACACACACACACACACACACATTTATTTTGCAGAGGAGGAAACTGAGACCCAGAAAGATTAAATGACATGTCTAAAGTCATATGCTAAGTGAGTGACAGCTGGGACTTGAGCCAAGTCCATTCTCACTCCAGTCCAGTTCTTCTGACTTCCAGTCCAATGTTTTTCCCACTACACCCATAGAGATAATAATAATCATAGCTCACATTTATATATAGCATTTTAACAAAGTCCTTTCGTCACTCCAACTTCACCAAGGAAGTAATAGCTCGCATTCGTGGTGGATTTTATGGTTTACAGAGTGTGGCCGAGTTTTCTTACCCCCATCTGACAGATAAAAAGCAAAGCTCAGCTTTCTCATTGGGAAAATGAAGGATGTGGTTTGGACTGGCAAATTCTCCTCAGTTTCCTCCAGCTCTGATATTCTGTGATGCTGTCTGGGCTGGAGGAAGCAAGGAAAGCTGAAAGGAAGAGGTTAGAGTCAGGCATTAAAGGGTGGGTTGGATTTTTCACCCAAAGAAATCAGGAGAGGACATTCTAAGGAAAGGGAACTGTGCAGGCAAAAACATATGCACAGGAAAGCAGAAAGTATACTGCAGAAGTCATCACTGAAGAGAGCCAAAGCCAGGGCATTGAGGAAGGATTGCTTTTAGGGAGCCAGGAGAAGAAATATTCATTCAAAAGGAGAAAGGATTTGTCCACAGACACAGTTCATTAAATAGGAGAACCAAGTCTCAAAACCAGGTCTCTCGACACTTTCATTCCATCTACCCCTACACACAGACAGACAGACAGACACACACACACACACCCAGGGAGTGTGGTTTAATAGGAAAATCATTGTCTCTGGAGTCAGAAAACCTGAGTTTGAAAGAAGATCTTGCTTCTGATACCTGTGAGACCTTCACTTACCTGGGCTTTAGTCTCCTTATCTGTCAAATGATGGAGTGGGAATAAATGGTCTCGAAGGTTCCAGGTTTAGCTAACTCTATGATCTAGGAGTCTTATACCTTTGTTGCCTCTAATTCAGGGAAAGCTCCTCAGGCTCCAAATATTTCCTTCATTGGTGCCTGGAATCCCACCATTAAAGAGTCACTCCTTTGGGTTCAATGTTGTCTCTTTTTGTAGACCTGGGAAAGATCTTAGCTTAAAAAGGCCAAGGTCTCCACTGCATCTTGGGGCCATCGCCACTTGTTCTGACCTGTGTCTTGCCACTGGACTCCAATGACTGGAGGAGAGAATCTACCTCACTTAAGTCCAATTCACTTGCAAGACAATGACATCACCCTCTTGATGTCATTGGTCCTCTTCAAGAACAAAGGACAAATGACAACAATCCCAGACCTAAGGAGTATCCATGGATGGGGTATGCAAGGAAGACTAGCACCTCTAATGTTAGTTCTTGTTAAGCCCTTTTCTGAGCTGCTCATGCACCTTTGATGCCTACCTGGCACTCAGCTCTCACCTGGAGCTCCAAGGAGCTATAGCACATGCATCTTGGCAGACAAGCTAAACCAGATTGAGGGTAAGCAACAGGCCACAAACCCATTGGTGAGTTAGGTGAGTGTCTATCCCAAGCCTGTGAAGACCACTCCTGGTGTAATGGATGGATGAGAACAATTTGTTCCAATGGCCATGTGTAGCAGCAAGCACCCCAGTGTACCAAGGATAGCTGCTAACACAGGTTCTTAGATCTTTTCTAAAGGAAAGCAAATCAAAATGGGTTAACAATCTTCCTTTAATCAAACATATGTCATTTACCTAGTTCAGGGGGAAAAAGTCAGCACCCTGAACTTCAGAGAATACAAACAAGTTACAAGAAGACAACAAATAAAGAGAAATATCAGCAGACAGGCTTCCAATTATCTGACCATTACATCCATACCTAGTCAGTTACCAGAGAGGGAAGCACCAACATCTGGGTTTTCAAAGCCGAGAAGTTCAACAGCTACTCAGAGTCTTGTCTGGTCAAATCACATAACTCTTCTCGAAGTGAGCCCCAAAACAAAATCTCACATCAGGGTATATATAGCCTTCTCCTGGATCAGAGAATGTCACAACCCTCTTGACCCACTGCCCAATCAACAAAGAATCTAGGTGTGAGCGTTCCTGAAAAACTAGCCTCCCACCACAGGCTCCAGGTGACCACATTCAGCCTATATTATCAAATAAAGGAAGGTTCTCAGAGTCACGTAAGCCTATCAAAGGGCCTAGGGGGCAGGAAAGATCTTAGATTCCCATTCCCATAACACCATGAAAGTGACTAAAGCAGATGCTATGGAATATTTAGAGCTTTGTCAGACATTGATGGTCATTCACTGCATCCCAGGTCATTGCCAGTCATCTTAACTTTTGACCTGCCACTGGGCTTCAGTAACTTTAGAGAAGAGAATGAAACTGAAGACTTTGTGCAACTCTGGAAGGCACTAGCACAGGACTGCTCAGCATGGCATGCCCTCATCAGAGAAGGTGTTGTGCTCCAACAGCAAAGCAGAATTGAAACAGCTCAAGAAAATGCAGGATGCGCAAATTTAGAGTATCCACCCAAATGTTCACATGGACTATTTGTGCCCAACCTGCAGTAGAGCATTCCAAGCTCATATTGCTCTGATCAGCCACATGAGAGGCACTGAAACTCGACTTTAGCATGGTGATGTCATTTTTGGTCCTCTTTGAGAACAAAGGACAACAACCAGCAACTCTGCCTCACTGAAACCCAATCCACACACAATTCACATCAGTGATGTCATTGGTCCTCTTTGAAAACAAAAACGAAGAAGAAGAAAAAAAAACACCCCATACCTGTGAGCCTAGGACCTTAAAGGATGTGATTCCCCATTGTCTCACTTTACAGGTGAGAAAACTAAGCCCCAAGAAGTTATCTGTCCACTGTTCAACTAGGGATTACACAGCTACTAAGTGTTTGAGGTAGGATTTGAATAAAGATCTTCCTCACTCTGACCCCTTTGATGCCTCTAATTCTCAACAGGGAGAGAAGAAATTGCCACCCCTCCCAGGGGGGTTTGCAATTTTTTCCCCTAGCATGTGACTTCACTGATGTATTTAATTTCCTCCTGGTGTGGAAACTCCCTTTGACAATGTAGATAAGCAACTATATAGTCCTAGAGTTACCTTGGGTACTGAGAGGAAATAAATCATTTGCCCTGAAATCACAAATCCAGTTTGTGGTAGAGGATGAAATTGACCCCTGGTCCATCCAGAAACTGGATGTCAGCCCTCTATTCACTTCACCTCAAAAATATCAGGACTATGTTGAACTCCTTGGATTCTCCACATGCACGAAGGATCCAATGAATATAAATGGGCTTCATTAGTAAGAAAGACTCAGGCCAGGTAGTTTCATCTTTGATAAAATGATAGGAATTGAATTAGAAGACCTCTAAGCACCCTTTAGCTCTAATAATCAAGAACTTTTTGACCCTTCAAGGAGATTAATCTAAGCTACAATTTGGATATGATCAAGGCAGCTAGGCAGATCAGTGGATAGAGCTTCAGACCTGGAGACAGAGAAAATGAGTTCAAATCTGGCCTCAGAAAGTTACTAGCTATGAGACCCTGGACAAATCTCTTAACCTCTGTCTGCCAGTTTCCTCAACTGTAAGGGGGAGATAATAATAGTACCTCAAGGTCGTTGTAAGGATAAAAGGAAATAATACTTATAAATCACTGAGCACAGTGCCTGGCTTATAGTAGGTGTCTAATAAATGCTTGTTTTCTTCCTTCCTATGTACACTGGTGGTGGTGGTGGTGGTTGTCTTCATACTCAAAGAGGATCAAAATGACATCATGATGTCAGGATCAAAGTATATTGTGTCCACCTGTGGCTGATCAGACCACTTTGAGCTTGGAAGGCTTCAGAGGCCCCGCCACAAATTGGGCATTCAGGATAGAGATGTTTTTAAATTTGTTCATCTCACTTTTTTTTTTAAGCAATTGGGGTTAAGTAACTTGCTCAAGGTTACATGGCCAGTTATTTCTGGGTGTGGTGCTAAGTGTCTGAGCCCGGATTCGATCCCAGGTCATCCCGACTCTGGGGCCAGTGCTCTTACTTGCTGAGCCACCTAGCTGACCCTAATCTCACTTTTCTTTTGAGCTACTGCAATACTGCTTTGCTCACAGAACAAATTTCATTGATGTGGGCACACAAGGCTGAGAAGTCCTGTGCCACTGTCTCCTATGTCTCACAATCAATACCAAAGTTCTTCAGAGAGACCTTGAGAGAGTGTCCTCACATGGCTTCTTCTGACCTCCATGTGAGTGCTTGCCCTGTATGAGAGAATCACACTAGGGAAGTAAGTCATCAACTCAACTCTGAAGACCAGGATGGGCAACCCTCTGTCTCTGACCTGTATGAAGACAGGGAACCTTTCTCAGTTCTAAGTCTCTGGAAAGAAAAAGGGAAAGGGAGTGAGGGTAATGGGGGAGACTGGTATTAGGGCAGTATGATTATACTAACAGTCTTCTTCCTCCCTTCTCTCACCTCCCCTCCTCTCTTCCCCACCCCAACCCCCACAGATGAGCTGTTTCCACTAGCTAAATCACCCACCATGGGAACTTCCTGTTGGGCAAAAGACAATCAACGGTACAGCCACAATGCCTGATAAATGAGACCTGGGGTGGCCGTTTCCCAGAAGTCTCCAGAGGATCTTTACCAGCCATTAGCCCAGCCTGTCACCACAGCTGGCACCTCTTCCTCCTGCCTCCACCTCCTCCTGAATTTTCATCTTGTACCCACAGCCTGGAGCCCCTTTATTAATAGAAGGCAGAGTCAGGGCTATGCCAAGGTTATGTCTTGTGAAGCTAGATACAGGGGAAAGAACCAAAGGGCAGAAGCCCCAAGGCTGGGGGCTCTCACACTGAGCATTTCCCTTGAGAACATCCAACATTTTGTTTTTGGTATTCCCAGCAACCAGAAATGGGGCATAGTACTCAGCACATAATAGGTGTTTAATAGCTCATCATAAAACCCAATATTTTGATAGCATTTGAAGGTTTACAAAGTACTTTGCATTTTAACACTTTGAGGTAGGTACTGTCATTACCTGCATTTTACATTCAACTGCTCAGGTCTGAGGCCTGCCTGGGGAGATGACTTAACTTGCTGTAGATCACATGCAACCTAAGTGACAGAATCAGGAGCTGAACTCAAATACTCTGGCTCCAAATCCAAAACCATTTCCATTACACCTTGCTTCCTCTTAGGCAGCTAGATGGCACAGCGGATCGAGCACAAGGCCTGGAATCAGGAAGACCTGAGTTCAAATCCAGCCTCAGACCCTAGTTGTGGAATCCTGGGCAAGCCACTTGACTCTGTAGGTCTCAGTTTCCTCATCTGTAAAATGAGCCAGAGAAGGAAATGGCAAATCTCTCTAGTATCTTTGCCAAGGAAACCCCCAAAGGGGGTCATGAAGAGTTGAGTACAACTACACAAGGACAGCATACTACCTCTGGCTCACAGAATCTCAGAAAAGACCTCAGGACCCTCACTTCTAGGTGAGCAAGAATCCCTTCCACAACATGACAAGTGGCTACCCAACCTTTGCCCAAAAGGAAAGAGTTATGAAGTGTTAAAACGAGGATGAATCCTACCACCTCCCAAAATGGCCCATTCCCCTAGGAATAGCTCTGATTGTTAGGAGATGTCGGTTAACAAACCTTACTCTGCCTCTCAGTAGCATTCATCCTCTGCCCCTATTTCTGCCTTTTGCAAGTGAAATATGACTGCACCTCTTGTGAGTGACAACCCTTCAAACACTTGAACTAAGCTATCATGTTCCCCCCAAGTCTTCCCTTCTATTTTCCCAACCAATCCATAAACAACATGGTTTCTTCGCCATCTTGTTTGTTTCCTCTGCATATGCTACAGTTTTTCAATATCCTTCCTAAAATACAATCACAATACTGAAATCTGTCAGGAAAATTTAAGCTGTTGCAATAGAAAGAAAAGAACAGATAGGTAGCACAGTGGGTAGAGTGCTGGGCCTGGAGTGAGGAAGACTCACCTTCCTGAGTTCAAATCCGGCCTCAGACATTTACTAGCTAGGTGACCCTGAGCAAGTCACTTAATCCTGTTTGTCCCAGTTTTCTCATTTGTTAAATGAGCTGAAGAAGGAAATAGCAAACCACTCCAGTATCTTTGCCAAGAAAACCCCAAATGGGGTCTCCAAGAGTTGAACACAACTGAAAAAGACTGAACTAGTAGAAAGTAAGCCCCTTGAGGGCAATGTCTTGTAGAAAGAAATCAATGTCTAAAGAGCTAAGAAGTTTACAAATGGCCTTGGGAGTAATGGGGATCCACAGGAGGTCACTGAGCAGGTAGGCAACCCAACCATCCCCAACACTAGCAAAGTGCCCAGCCTGGCACATAATTGATATTTAATATATGATTAACATATAAGCATATGACAGCTAAGGTCTGGGAATGGAGATTAAGAAGGATTTGGATAACTAAATAAAAAAGATAAGGCCTAAGGGGGGCCAGGCACACAGGGGCTAAAATGCCACAACTCTCAGAAATGCAAGACTACCCAAATGAGATAATATTTGTAAAGCACTAAGTACAATGCCAGGCACATAGTAGGCAATGAATAACTGCTAGTTCCCCACCCCCTACCCCCACCACTGTCCTCCACCCCCAGGTTCCAGATCTCCCAAACAAAGCTCAGGCTAGCTCATGTTACAAAAACCAGGAGGAAAGGGAAAATTACCCAATTCCCCCTTCCACCTTTCTACACTGGTGGTTTCCACATAAAACTGGTTGCTCTTTCTGTTAACTCTCTGTCATAGAATCATAGACTTAAAGTTGAAAGAGACTTTAGAGGTCATCTAGGCAAAACTTCTCCACTTGGACTGGGAGGAAACTGAGACCCAGAGTGGGGCAGTGACTTGTCCATGATGCTGTGACTCCAAAATCCAAGGTATTTTCCAATCTACACATCACCTGAGCATCTTCTGCCTGCCCAATCTCATTCTGGGTGTAAAGGAAGAAAACTGGGGTAAGGAACAAACATAGTCATGGCCTTCGGGGAGCATAGATCATAGATTTTTAGAACTGGAAGGAACCTTAAAGGTACAAGCTAGTCATTTTATACATGAGGAAACTAAGGACAAGAAATAAGTGACTTGCCCAGAGTTATACAGCTTAGTCTCAAAGTCAGAGTTTGAACCCAAGTTTTCCTGAGTCCATGTTCTTCCATATTATCTCTTACACTATGTTGCTTCTCAATCTGATGGGGAAGATGCAGGGGAGTTTCTAGACTGATGAAGGAGAGCAGACACTCACCCAGAGGTGAGGCTGCCACACAAACACAGAGACAGAGGTCTATGAATAGAGGGCATGCAGAAGCCCTGAAAGCATAAAGGACCTAGGGGTTCCTAGAGGAAGCTAGCATTGAACAAGTTTTCCCAGAAATGGAGGAACAGGGTTTGACAGAGATATTGCCCTGGGAGGGAGCTCACCCTAGGCCTTCTTGCAGGCAGAAAGAACCGGAGTCTTGGCCTGGCTTGTCCCAGCCCAGTGTTATAAATACCAAGGCTGCCAGATAGAGCATTATTAATAGTCCACGAGGTGTTTATTGGTGAGCAACGGTCAGCAGGGGAGAGGGGGTCACAGGACACAAACAAGGTCAGCCAAACATGGAGGGGGAACCAGCCAGCTGCTTCTAGAAGCTATTCCCCACCCTCCCTTCCCATCATCCCCCTGGGGGGCTTGTCCCAAAGAGCAACTGTCCTCAGTCATGCCCTAAGCAGCCCTCCCCTCTCCTTTTCCCTGCCTCCCTCCCCAGAGCTTACCCAACCCAGTGGCTGGCTCCCTGGCCTCTAGTCCCATGACTTCGGAATGCTGACCCCTGCCACACTTTGGGTTGGGGGAGTTGGGTTAGGGAGGGACCCTCTGCTCTGGTGCTCTGAGTTGGAGGACAGAGGCAATGGTGGGGATGCGGTTTAGCACACATATAGCCTCCCCTGCTGGGGTCCAACCAGCCATTATGCAATGTTGGACCACCACCGGTAACCCTGAGTTCCTGGGAAGGGAGGAGAAAGGAGTTAAATTGGGTTGGGCCATGGGAAGCCTTAGGATCATTTTGACCTGGTTGTGTAAATCATATAAAAGTCAACATTTTTATTTCTTTCTAGCCTAGGGATTGGAAATGAGGAATACCGCCCAGTCCCCAGGCCTTCTCCACTCTCCCCTCCCCTTTAGATAGTGTTGCATGCTCTAATAATAATCATAGTTCATATCCCCATAGTACTTAGAGGTTTAAGTACGAAGTACAAGTTACTCTTACCCACATTTTACAGAGAAGAAAACTAGAAAACTCAGTCATTCAAGCTAGTCAGTCAATTAGCACTTATTAAGTGTTTACTATATGCCAGTCATTGCCTCAGAACTGGAGGTAAAGAGAAAGGCCACCAAAAAAAAAAATTAGAACCTGCCCTCAAGGAACTTACATTCTTACGGAGGAGATAACATGTAAATACATACATACAACATATATATAGAATCTGTCGTCCAACTCTTCATGACCCCATTCTGGGGTTTTTTTGGCAAAGCTACAAGAGTGGTCTGCCATTTCCTTCTCCAGCAAATTTCACAGATGAGGAAACTGAAGCAAACAGGGTGAAGTGACTTGCCCAGGGCCACACAGCTAGTAAGTGTCTGAGGCTGATTTGAGCACAAGAAGATGAGTCTTCCTGATTCCAAACCCAGTGCTCTAACCACTATGCCTTCTAGTTACCCCATGTACAGAGTAGATGGAAGGTAATTTCAGATAGTTAGGGACTAGCAGTGAGGAAGGACAGGAAAAGTCTCCTGTAGAAGGTAGGACTAAGCCGGGAAATAAAGGTTAGGAAGTAAAGCATTCCAGATATAAAGAACAGACCATACAAAGACCTGAAATCAAGAGAGGGTGTGTCCTATTCAAGGAAAATCAGATTGGCCAGGGTCTCTGGATCCTTTGCCTGGAGAGGAGCAAAGTATAAGAAAACTGGAACGGGAGGAAGGGGTCAGGTTATAAGGAGCTTCAAATGCCAAAGGAGTTTAAAATTTTATCTCAGAGGCTCATAGAGCACTGGGCTTGATATGGGCAGATTTACACTTTAGGAAAATCACCTTGGAAATTGGATGGAAGATAGATTAAAATGAGGAGAGGATGGAAGGGAGTAAAAGCAAAGCCAAGATCACATAGCTAATAAATGTCCAAGTCAGGATTCAAATCCAGATCTCAACTCTAAATTTGGTGATCTTTGCTCCAATTCGGCATAAAAGTAGTGAAACTTATCAAGGCAAGTCATCTCAACAAACATTTATTAATCCCTTACTATGTTACAGGCAGTGTGCTAAACACTGCTAAGAACAACCACTTCATACTGACCCTGTTTGAGCTCCACCAAAGGCCTCTTCCTACGATGTTCCTCCAAAGGGACTATAAAGACACAGACCCAGGCGGCTACATGGCACAGTGAATAGAGCACTGGCCCTGGAATCAGGAGGACCTGAGTTCAAATCCTCAGACACTTAACACTTACTAGCCATGTGACCTTGGGCAAGTCACTTAACCCCAATTGCCCTGCCCTCCCCCCTCCGAAAAGGAAAGAAAGGAAGGAAGGAAGGAAGGAAGGAAGGAAGGAAGGAAGGAAGGAAGGAAGGAAGAAAGAAAGAAAGAAAGAAAGAAAGAAAGAAAGAAAGAAAGAAAG
>NW_027187316.1:8293977-8304149 GCF_028583685.1 Petaurus breviceps papuanus
AAGAAAGAAAGAAAGAAAGAAAGAAAGAAAGAAAGAAAGAAAGAAAGAAAGAAAGAAAGAAAGAAAGAAAGAAAGAAAGAAAGAAAGAAAGAAAGGAAGAAAGAAAGAAAGAAAGAAAGAAAGAAAGAAAGAAAGAAAGGAAGAAAGAAAGAAATGATTGATTTGTCTCTCCTCTCTACCAGCTCCCAGTCCTGGGTCTGTATCTTATCACCTTCTCTTGCTACCCTCTGACTCCACTGCCTTCAAAAATCTACACTCCCACCCCAAACCCAGTCTTTTGCTTCTGCCTCTACAACATTTGACCCTATTTCTGCCTTTCTGCCTTAGATTTTTTCTCTTCCAGACAGATTACAAATATTTCCTTTTTCTTCCCTCACCCACTTCCTGCATGCTGATGGATGATGTCCTAGACATGGTATTATCTCCCACCCAGTATCTCTTCAGGCAGCCTAGAAAAGCTTTCCACCAGTCATTGCATCCAGTCACCCTGTGTGTATGAAATACTCTGCTAAAGCCACCCAGGCAAATCAAAGAACCTTTTATCGTTAAGGACCTCAAGAGTAAACCCCAATGGCCTCCCATTCCTAATACCTCACACCTGTCCCTCTCTGGTAGTTCTTCCTCGTATCTAAACTCTATCTCTCATGCTATAATCAAACTTATCTTGCTGTCTGTCTCAATGGAAAAGAATCCCTCTCTTTTCTATCCTAAACCTTAAGGACTGATGTACTGATTGCCTAATTGTGTCACATGGGGGTTCTGTCTCCAACTAGATAGAGTGTATGCAACTTGAAGACAGAAAACCATGGCCTCTCCTTCAGTACCTCCCATCTTACCAAGAAGAGGGAGCTCTACATAGAAAAAAGTAGAGAGGAATAGGAAGGAAGTTAGTTAGGAAGTGAAGGAAGGAAGGAAGGAAGGAAGGAAGGAAGGAAGGAAGGAAGGAAGGAAGGAAGGAAGGAAGGAAGGAAGGAAGGAAGGAAGGAAGGAAGGAGAGAGGGAGGGAGGGAGGAAGGAAGGGAGGTGTAGTGTTTTAAGATTTACAGAACACTTGCATTACTATAACACTGAGTTAATTTCTGTAATACTCAGTTTGTTTCTCTATAAAATAAGGGATTGGATCCTATGATCTTCAATGTACTTTCTAGCTCTGGATACATAGGCCATGAGCTCTAAGACAAAAATGAAATCATGCCTGTCCTCAAGGAGCTTATGTTCTCTAAAGAAAAACAACATACACAAAATATATAACACATTAGAAGACCTGCATTTGAATCCCAGCTGTCACTATGTGACCATCAGCAAGGCATTTAACTTTCCTGAGCCTCAGTTTCCTCATCTGTACAATGAGGAGTTGGTCAAATGATTTCTGAGATTCCTTCAAGCTCTAAGCCCTGTGATCCCAGTCATATTTTTTTCAAAGACCGGCTATTCTCTGCCATTCTCATGAGAACAGGGCTTCAGCTCTTTATTTAGCTCCTCTTCTCCAACCTCCATCCAACCCTTCTTTTGCCTGTTTGCATTTAGTCTAGACTATATTACTTTGCAAATTGTTAACGTTCTTGTCTGGGACTTTGCAAATACCACTCCTCAATGCAGCTCGTTCTTCCCATTTCTGTTGTCTATCCAAATACTCTTCCCCACCCTCACCTGCACATTCTTCCAAGGCTCACCTCAAGTTTCACCTCCTCCAAGAAGTCTTCCTGGACTACTCCAACCTAGATTGGACTAGAAGCTCTTTGAGGACAAAGATTACGTCATATTCATTTTTGTACATAGCACATGGTATAAAGTGGGCACCACCCTAATACAGTCATTACCACCCATCTGGACTATTGTGGTAGCTTCCTAATGAGTCTTCCTGATATTCTTTTCCATTTTCCACCTCCCTTTAATCTATTGTACCACTAGACTTTACGTCATTTCTCTGCTAAAATAAATCTTCATTGGCTCCCAATTGCCTACCAAATTCAGTTTGCTTTGCCTAGCATTCATGGTCCTTTCAGAGTTTGCCACCATCTTACTCTTTAAAATATCACTTTCCTTCCAAGTACTCTGTGCTCCAGCCAGTCTGGACATTTCTCTGTCCCTAGAACATATGCTACCCTCTGTCATCTCTGCACCTTTGCTCCAATCTGTCCCTTCTATCTAGAATGCTCTTTATTCCTTTTTTTCCTTAATTTCTACCCATCCTTAAAGCCCCTTGAAAATGCCACCCCTTTGGGGAAGTCTTCCATCACCACCCCAGTCAATAAGTTTCCTACTGCACAATACGCTTCATTTTGTCCTTCACTATTGCACTCATCATGCCATATTGTGTTGGTCTTCACCCCTTACTAAACTATAAGTTTCATGAGGTCAGGTGCTATGTCTCATCTAAACTTTGGATCTCCTCCAGAGCCTTGCATTGTTGCAGTGGCTCAGTAAATACTTTGGTTTACCGTGTATTCAAATTGCTTAACTGTTCTTTAATTGTTCTACTTTATGTTTTTAACATCCCATTTAGATTTTTTGAAGGCAATCTGGCCTTCTATATTTGTACCCCTGACCACCTTCCCACCCAAATATAGGCCTGGACATGTATAAGATATTCAATAATATTGAGAACAGAATTTATAACTAAAGGGGCCCTTAGAGATCACCTGCTCCCAAACCCTCATTTGACAGATGAGATTACTGAGGCATAGAGAAGGAATGTAACTTGCACAAGGTCACAAAAATTGTAAGTCACAAAGCCAGGATTCAAACCCAGGTCTTCTGACTCCTTTAGTGATTGAGGGAACAGAGAAGGTGACTGGAGTAGCTGTTAAGTGGCAGGAAGAAGGGAAGAAACTAGTATGTCCACACCAGGGATAAGAGTAAGAAGAGCACTTAATAACCCTATTCAACACCACTCAGAAATGCCACCTCAAGAATATTCTGCATTCCCACTGAGGACAGAACAATAGTGATTTTATGCCACAAGAAGTTGGGGCAGGGCTGAGAAAGTCATGATGCCAACCAATATAACCATTCCAATCATTTGCTTTCTTCATTCTATGGGTCAAGCAAGTGATTCAAGGGAGAAACATCATCAACAAGAACTGTTACACAGAGTTTTTTATTAGGTTCCTTAGATCATCCCCACCCACATCCTCCACCAAACCTTTCCACTCCCATCTCCCACTAATTTGCCCCAGTGGAATGAAGAACTCATAGGAAATCCAGGAATTGACCCATCTTCTTTATCCCTTCTCTCTAGTAGTGCTCAAGACTACCCCAACTCAACCTTCTCCTTTTCCTCTCACCAAGTGGGAGAGCAAAGCACTACTTGACCCCTGAAGGCAAACTGTATTTCTCCAAGATCCCATTTAAGAAACAATTATCCTTTCACTTCCTACACTTCCCGCTCCTCCCATTCAGACTAGTTAACCCCAGATTCTTTTATGCCCAGAGTGGCTTCCAGTCAGAGACCCAGTGATTCAAGCCTCTAAACCCGAGCTCAGTACAATGAGGTCCTCCCAAAAACTAGGGCCTTATGACCCCCACAACTCTCTACCCACTAGGCAAGAGTAAAAATCCCAAATTCCTAACAGGAGGTAAAGGGATATAAGGGAAGGAAGGAAAGGGAATTAAATGGAAACCAGAAGTAGAAACGGGAGGAACTTTGAGATCAGAATTAAAATTTTTAATACAAAAAGCTTCTTTTTTTAAGATATAGCTGTATTTTTTTTTGTTGTTGTTGTCGTCGTTTAAAAATAAATATGTACTACGGAATATCTCAAGAAACTGCACTAGAGACAAAGATGTGATGTTAATATCTTTTTTCCCCACAATTATTACGGATAAACAGTAGCACCAATAAATAAATGATAACAAATATTAAAATTAAAAAAGAGAGAAATTTAGTATGTAGAATTTTCTATTTTTTTCTTATTTTGTTTTTTACATATAAAAAAAAACAGAATGGCGAAGTCTATTTCATCCAAATCACATATATACATAAACATATATATATATATATATATATATACAAACACAAGTAGCCAAATATATATATAGTATGTAGATGTATATTGAAACCTTATTTCAACAGGAATGTGTGGGGGGAGCAGGGAAAATGGGGAGGGGCAAGTGTTAGAAAAATTAAATATCTGTTTGGGGCATGCTACTGACCATCGCCAATGGTCCCCCCACCCCAGCTGAGGTGGGGAGATACTGGAAATATGAACTTTATCCCCCCCCCAAAAAAAATACAAATAGAAGAAAAAGAGTAAAAGAGAAAGAGAGAAAGAGGTATATTTATAAATAGTTGAAATTAAATATTAACCGAGAATACTGAAAAGCCCTACTCTTTTAATTAAATTAACTGTTTTAATTTCTAATTAAAAAGGGATATTAAATAAGTAATATAAAACACTTTTTTTTTCTTTTCTCTGCCTCCATACCAGGCATATGGATCCTGTTCTGTTTCTCCCCATTGTGGAGTGGGAGGAAAGGTCAGGGTCCAGGGTCAGGGAACCACTCCCACACCCACAGCCACCCATTCACCCTTCACCCTTCGTGCCTGTCTATCTTCAGACAAGCCAATTCAAACACTCTGGGGGAAGCTTCCTAGTGGTTTAGTAGTCTTGAGGGTTTATCTCTGCCTTCTGGAGCTTGCCTCAGTGAGCAAGAGGAAGACAGAGGGGATAGCTTCTCCTCCTTGGGAAAAGGTTTGGGGAGGGGGATTGCATTGGGGAGAGGGATGTATTATCACATAAAATGCACCACTCCCTATCTCCACATTATTGTAATATCCCTCCCCAGAAACGTTCCACTGTGTTGTGAAGGGCACCCAGGCATTTTAGACCCAGGGGATAAGATGTCTTGTCATCAGGGGGGTTTGGAGAGCACCCCAGCACTGTAGCGTTCTGTGGTCCCCATTCCTCCTAACCATGCTGCTTCTTCCCTGTCTTCCATCTCCCAACCCTCTCCCCCTTCTTGACCAAAAAAAAAACAAAAAAAAGAACAAAACACAACAACAACAACAACCTAGGGGGCAGGTCCAAGGTGCAATCCAAAGAGTAGCAAAACATGGGGGCCACTGCTGTGCGTATGCCAGCATGCTCTCAAAACCCAGAGCCAGGTTTCAAATTCAACCTCCAGGGGCTGGACCTCTCTCTCAGTCATTCTTCCTGGGGCCAGCAGGATAAGGCAGGCCAGGGAGGGACAGAGTGGAAGGCACAGAGAGACAGCTCTAGCCTCCCCCGAAAGAAGGTGGTGATGCCAATATCACTGCTCCCATCTTTCCCCAGCTGGATTCTGTGTGGGTATTTTTTCCCCACTCAAGTCCACAGCAGTCAAATACATCCAGTGAAGACACCAATAACGTTAGCAATGTTAATTATTAAAAAAGAATATATATATTTTATATGCACATATAAAATATATATATTTATTTTTATATATGTATATATATATGAATGCATGTACGCGTGTGGGTGTGTCTATAGGAATCCCAGAAATAAAACCCTCTAATCTTCCTGGCTCCATGATTTAGCAGCATGAAAAACAGAATTGCAATCCAACTGGAAGAGGGACCCCTGCTCGGTCTCTTGCCCGGGAATGCTTCTGCCGGAGTCACACCTTCGGGACTCAAAGTGCTATGCGCCTCTCTTCATCCTTCATTTAAGGTTTCTTTTGGATTAGTGTTAGTTTCATCATCATTGGGTTGTCAGTGTTGGTGACGGTGGTGGTGGTGGTGGTGGTGGTGGTGGTGGTGGTGGTGGCTTATGGTTTCTCTTAATTGTTCTGATTCTTTCTTTTCCAGGTCTGAGAGGTCTGGCTCTGGAAATGCCAAAGGGGGCTCACCGCCTTGGCTTGTCACATCTGCAAGGAGAGACAAAGACCAGAAGGGTTATAGAGAGTATTAACTGTGTCCAAGCATTCTACTCTCCACCGTCCCGTGCACAGTCCTACACTTAGCAAATAAAGACTGGGGGAGGAGATGTGGTCTGAACTTTTGGAAACTTCTAATTTGACAAGGTCTCAACCCTCAGGGAGCCCCACCCCACATCTGATGGGGGAAATACAATGCTTGCCCTCAAGGAACTCCCAAGGCTGATGGGGGAATCCCAAGGCTGAAGAGAGATAGTTGCTACCCTTAGGGAGTACTAAGTGTGATGGGGGAGTCAGTCCCCATTCTCAAGGTACCCCTGTTCTGATGAGGAAGATACAATATTCCTGACCTCAAGGAGCTACTACTCTGGGTGAGCTGAAACAGACAAGACTCACATTTACAAAGTGACATACCAGCAAAGTACCAACAGAGGACCAACTAATTTAAATGACATGTGTCAAGCACCTTACAAACCTTAAAGTGCTATAAAAACGTCAGCTTTTACTTTTATTATTTGTTAGTAATAAATGCTGGACAAGACAAAGTAAAGGAGTGATCAGAGTTAGTTGGAATCAAACAGGAAAGGGCAACTCAAGGGTGTGAGCTAAGGGTTTTATGGGCAATACATAGTTTAATAGAGGGGAGTAGGGAGGGCCTTCCAGGCATCAGGTATGAACCACACAAACATTTTGCAGTGGGAATACTTCCATTTGCATAATGGTATGAGTAGAGGGAGCATATTGAGAAGTAAGAAGTAAGGAGGAAAATATGGGGATGGTCAGACAAGAATCAGCCTATAACAAGGCTTAAATTTTGGCAGGGCAGGTGACACAAATAAGCCAAGCATTATCTGGGAGTGCCCCAATTCCTCTATCTCAGTCTATGAGTTCCGTCAAAGTGGAGTTAGTGAGGCATGTCTGGCAAACACCTTTATGAAGAATAAATACAGACTGATGCAGGGCATCCTCCTGCCCCCAATTTACCATCTGCTGGTTTTAGGGGAGGGAGCAAAGGAAAAGGAGAACAGAAAAGGGAAGAAATTCTGCTGCAGAATGCTTGCAGTGATGAGAACTCTGGGTCTTTTCTTCCATCCTCCTGACCCTAAAAAGACCTATCCATCACCCATGACATCCCTGCAGAGTAGTTGATTAAGTAAGACTGCGATCACATCTGGAAGACTAGAGGGGGTGGGGTCAGAGAGTGGAGGTAGGCCATCAGGCTGGGCCTGTGAAGTCTGAGGTGACTTAATTTGCTTTCTCAGTCTAAGCCAGGTGCCCAGTAACCTCAGATGCTCCCATAGTCTGTCCCCTCCTCCAACTACATAAAACCCTTTTCCCACTAGGAGAAGAAAATGGATACATCTTCTCTACCCAGCTATATCTGCAAGGACATCTTCTATTCCTAGAACCCCAGGGAAGCCAGATTAGAATATGCCTCACCTGTCCCCTACTACTCCCCCCAACACACACTCTGAGTTCCATATCACTGCATACAACAAACGGATCCCCCATACCATCATCTCAAGGTCTCGGTCCTCAGCATGCCTGCCCCCTGGGTAGTCACAATCCCAGGAATGCTAGGTAAGTGAGCAAAAAAGGCAGCCCAGGCAGACATCGTATCTAGGTCTTTATTAGTAATAACAAATGGGAAAAACCAAGTTGGAGAGGAAAGCAACTTAGGGTTTTCATTAACCTCTCCCACCCTGAACCCTTATTTGCTGCAGCATTAGGAGCACATAGGAGCCGCCTGATTTGCCCCAACAGCATCACGGTATGGAACAAAGAGTAGCAAACAAGGAGGAAGAAGATCTGAGTTCTAGTCCTGGCTCTCTTCCATTCTCTGGGATTCAAGTTTCCTTATGTGTCAAATACGTGCCTACCTCAGGGGTGTGGGGAGGTGTTATGAGAGTCCAATAAGACAATGCTGGTAAAAAAAAACAATGAGAGAGAACAAAGCAACACAAACACACATTATTATTAATAACAACCACCTGGACCCAGACAACACAGCACATCACAGGGCGTTACCCTCCACGACAACACCACCACATGGAGCCACGCCAGTCTGTGCACCCTGCCAACGGGGGCAGGTTCCCTGGCACTCGGCCAGGACAGAACCCCGACACTCCACCCTCCACCGGGGGGATCCTGAGAGCAGGAGAAAGGAGCAGTCATAGCGCAGGGAGCTAAAAGCCAAGCGAGCAGTCTGCTTCTCTGTGTGTCTGTGTCTGTCTGTCTGTCATCTCTCTCTCTCTCTCTCTCTCTCTCTCTCTCTCTCTCTCTCTCTCTCTCTCTCTCTCTCTCTCTCTCTCTCAATATTTCTCTCTCTCTGTCTCTCTCTGTTTGGAAAACCAACCTGCAAGTTCGTTCGTTTAACTCAAGCTGCCTCGCCTTGCACCTCGAGTCTGTGTTTTTGCAGGAGCATTTACACGTCTGCGGATCTTGTACAAACAAATGCTTTCTCCGCTCTGAGCAAGGCCCACAGGGACTGCAAAAAGGCAAAAGGAAAGAGATCTAAGCTAGAGCTTCAGCAGAGGGAAAAAAAAAAAAAACATCCCCGTGCAATATACCCCCACCCATCGCCATCATGGGCTCCCACCTCCCTTCAGTGCCCTCTCCCGGTCGTGCCATGACGGACCCCACTCCCCATTCCCAATATCAGAGAGCTACAGCAGAAGGAAGCAGAGGCAGCTTTGGAAAGGCCTGCATGTAGGAGCCGAACTGGGCAGAGAGATAGATAGGAGAGGAGTCCAGAAAGAAGAGGCTGGTTTGATGGGGCAAAAGAAGACACAGCGTGCTTGAGCAAAGGCAGGTCTCAGGACTCCCAGAAATGGAGGTGGGGTTTCCTCCTGTGGCATGGTATGGGGCAAAGAGCACAGGACTTGGAGTCAGGAGAACTGAGTTCAAGTCTCAGTTTTACAGCTCACTACTTTTGTGAACTTGAGCAAGTCACCTGCCTCTCCAGGCCCCAGTTTCCTCCTCTACAAAATGAGGGTGCTAAACTAGATGACCTCTAAGGGGTTATCCTGCTTTTAACATGCCAAAATGCTACAGACCAGAGAAAGACCTGTAACTAGGCACTATCCTGCACACTTTGAGGAGTTGAGGTACAGTGGGGTGTGGAGCTAGCCTACAAATTCAAGAATAGTTCCAGGGGTGGCTAGGTGGTGCAGTGAATAGAGCACCAACCCTGGAGTCAGGAGGACCTGAGTTCAAATGCAGTTTCAGATATTCAACACTTACTAGCTATGTAACCTTGGGCAAGTCACTTAACCCCAATTTCCCTGTCCTTCAAAAAGAAAAAAAAATTGTTCCAGCTCCACAGAGATATTGTGGAAGATTCAGGTTCAAATCTTGCCTCAGGTACTAAGTAGCTATGTGACCTCAGGCAAGTCACCTAATCTCTTTGGGACTAGTTTCTTCCTCTTCTGCAGAAGAAAGAGCTTTGACAAGGTGCTCCTTTCCAGCTCTAAATCTATAATCCTATGATACTGGAAAGACAGAAAGTCTAATCCAAGAAATTTCATTGTGGGGAAAAAGAATTTGGGACTCTCATTTGCGAAGTCCCTTCCCACCAATTCTCAGCTACTGTTTAATATAGGGAGCTGATCCCCAAAAGGGGCTGATTTCTCCCCAAAAAAGGAATCAATGCTGCAAGTACCATCCTTTCCAATGACCCCTGAGACACAGAGTCACACAGGCTCTAGACCTTTTTCCAACCTGTAGTATGAAGAAAGGTGGGAAACAAGGCACGGTGCCCTCCCCAAAACCAACCAGGTACAATCCTGAGAGGCCAGGAGCATTCAGGGCCTCAAGCCTTTCTGCTCCCTCTCTCTTTCCTGAGTATAGGAAGCCAGAACACCCTCTACCCCAGGAACACATTTCATTGCTCCCTAAAAGATACAACAGGAAAAAAGATTCTTCAAGGAGACAGGGTCCATGTTAATGACTGTGGCCTAGGTTGAATTAGAAAAACTTGCAACCAGAGAACCTTCTCCTGCTTTGGCCCCTCTCCACCCTCATCCAGCCATGGGATAGGAGGAGAAAAGGGGGCAACCACAACGTTCCTCAGAACCTCTCTCCACCCTCAGTCCTAGTCCATTCCACCTTCCACATCGCCGCAATGTCGTACACTTATGTTCACATTCTCCTTCCCCAAACCCTCTTCAAATGATCCCATACCCATCCTTATCTAAGATCCCCATTTGGGAGATCTCAGACTTCCAAACAAACGCATAAGCCAAGAGCTAGATTGGGCAGGCACCACTTCCCAGTGCCCATGCCAACAGAGACCCGCCACCAGTGCCCAGTGG
>NW_027187316.1:8304159-8311874 GCF_028583685.1 Petaurus breviceps papuanus
GATTTATACCGGGATTTCTTTCGCTTGCGCTTTTGCCCCTTCCCCTTTCCTCGATTTGATTTTCTGGAAAATAAAAAAAAAAAGACAGAGACAGACAGAGAACAGGTGGGGGCAAAGGAGGGGCAGGAGGAAAGGGAAGGAAGCAAAAAGGGTTGGGCTGAGGGGAAATATCCATCCCCTCCGAAGCTCAACATTCCAATGGCTTTTCTCTGTAGACGGAGAGAACAAGAGGGGAAGGAAGAGGGCTAAAGGGACAATGGTCTGGGAGGGGAGGAGGGACCTCTGCAATTTAACCATATAGCCTTATACACCATAAAGAAAGTCCTTTCTCATCATTTTGCTGACTTTGAGGAGATGGAGAGAGGTGATAAGTTTCCCATCACCCTCATCACTCTTCATTCATACCACCATCTCTACCAAGTGCATAAGATGCAAGGAGAGTGGGGCTAAGGGCAGGAGGCTCAGGGGCCATATTTGTTCCTATATTTTGGTAACTTAAGCCACCTCTATCTATATGTGACAGGAGTTGAAAGGGCATTGGCCTTGATGATTAGCCCTGGGTTCGAATCCTAGCTCTGCTACTTACTAACTCTGTAATCCTTGGACAAGTCACTTAACCCTCTGTATCTCAGTTTCTTCCTGTGTGAAATGGCATTATAATAATGCCTGAACCACTGACCTCCTTGGGCCTCTATGAGCCTCTGTCTCATAGGTGGGAATTTTTACTACTACTATTGTTGTTATTAATAATAATAATAATAAAATAGCCAGCATTTATGTAACTCTTTAAGGTTTGCAAAGCATTTTACAAATATTATCTCATTTGATCTTCACAACAATCTGGGAGGTGCTATTATTATATCCATTTTCCAGAGGAGGAAACTGAGACAGAAGTTTGTCATTATTACATTTATCATTATAATATGTCATAATTATAATAAATGGCATATGTTTCTGGTAAATATTAATAAATAGCATAATAAATATATCATAATTACATAATAATATCATTATCATTAGATTCTTAAGGCCAAGAGTAACATGGTCTAGTGGAAAACACAATGGACTGAGAATCAGAAGATTCCGTTTCCTCATCTTTATAATAGGGATAACACTTGTACTACCTCTCCCTCACAAGGTCATTAGGAGGAAAATAGATTGTGAGCCTTGAAAATGAGTGATTAGTTTTACCATTCAGGGTACTCCAGACCTCTGGAGACAGGGACCCTGGGAGGAACGGTGGGGAAATACCACACCTCTATAAAGTCAGGGTAATTCCTTCAGCCCCAGCAACATGGAGCTGAGGAGGGGACAGGGGGCCAGTGCTGGGCAAAGGCTCCAGGATTCCAGGCTGTGGTAGAAATACCCTTAAGGAAGGATGCAAGGCAACAAGGGGGAAAGTGGGTAACAGCACAGGGTTTGGGAGGGTGCAGAAGGAATGATGCCCTCCAACCCCATTTCCATGTAGAACAGTATATGAACTGTGAGGGGGCTGGGCCAACAGCCCTGAGTCACACTCCTAGCTTTCCACTCAACAACATTAGGAATCACAGTAAAGGGGGATGGGTTGAAGAGCCCAAAGCCTTGACTGGGAAGTGAACATGGTTATGGTATATATGCTTGAGGAATGAGCTGAGCACAGCCACCATGGTGGGACCCATTTCATGCCACTTCTGGGAAGCCACCCCCCAGAGCCTGGGGGAAAGAGGGTTTGTGGGTGTGAAGGGGAGGGGGAAGTGAAGGAGGTGTGGGAGGGGACAGGCTGGGGCGTAACTTGGCAGGGTATCCTCCCCAGGCCCTGTCAGAGCCTGTCTGCCTTCTCACAAATTTTTCTTCCAAGCTACCCCTCTCTAGCTGCAGGCAAGGCTGATATCCTGGGAACAGGTTGAGGTGAGGGATAGGGGGGCTGGGACTAATTGGGAATGAGGAAGGGGGAGAAGTGGTGGGCTGTGGCCTGATTCACCCCCACCAAAAGGAAAACCTCATTCCCCACACTGTCACACAGTTAAGGGAGATGGATACACCACAGGGAGTTTTGCCAAAAAGGAGGGAAAGGGGGAGGAGAGGGGCAGGGGGGCCTCCATTATTCTCCTGGGGAGAATGCACAGGGAGTAATAATAAACAGTAGAGGTGGGGAGGAGGGAAGGGGGAGTCCTAGGAAACCATGCTCATTCACCCACAGTCTCTCCACAGAGCACTTCTAACATACTATTCCCCCTGCCCCATCACCACTTAAATTTCTCTTGCACTAAGACAAGATGATGGCCTTGGAGACGAGAGAGAAGAAGGTTGAGTCACGTCCATCTATAAGACCAACCAAGAACAATGAGTAAGGGTAGGCATAGAGAAAAGGGAGAAAACATGTTCTCTCTCAGTCTCCATCTCCATCTTCTTTAGGCTCTCAGCAGCTGGACCCACACTTCAGGGATTTAGTTTCCATTTGATGGCCTAATAACCACCCCCTTACATTCATCAGTTTCTGTCTAATACTACTGTGCCTTTAGAGTCAGTCCTCCACCCTTAACACCCTTCCCCATTCTCAGATTATAGAGCCCCTGAAAACTGAGGTCAAATCAGGTCATATAATAATATATTAATATATTATCAGGTCAAATACTGAAATCTATTAAACCAAGCTAGCAAATCTACCATCTAATCCAGAAGTGCATCACATTCTTACTTTGACCCCAAAACCATCCAAGGGCAGTAACAAGGTAGAAACCCCAGGAGAATGTTTCCCCTCCAAGCACAGCCTCCAAAACTGAGTCACAAGATAGCAAATGGAAATATACCACACATCCCCACCGCCACCTGTTTCTCTGACAGCTCCAACCCCCTGCCTGCACCCCTACCCTGTGGCAGGGTATCAAGTGTTCTAGGGTTGACAACCCACCTGAGGGTCAGACTAGTGAGCAAACAGGGCACCAGGACACTACAACAACATCAAGTGAGGCCATATAGAAGATGGAGCCCAGGCTCAGGGGCTAACAGCTCTTCCCAGCAGGTAAATGCTTTGGGCCAGAATTTCCTAGTAACTCTCCAGCCAAATTTCAGAACCTAATTAATCCTGGAAGGAACCCAGTGGGTTCTCCACCTGGCAAGGCTGAAAGGGAACCATCTAGACCACACGAGAAAGAGGGCACCTTCCACTCCACTTCCAAACCTTCCTGGGCCCACTGATCAGCTCTGTACACATGCCTAGACTTAGTGAGCTCTGAATAACCCTGAGTAACAGACCAACTGAAGGGGCAAAGAGTCAGCAACAACAACAAAACCAGCAAGACAACCAGTCAAGAAAGAAAAAAAATCATCAAAAGTTATGTCCACTTACTTCTCTTGTTTTCCTTTGACATCTTTCTTTGGTCTAAAAATGAGAAAATGAAAAGAACAGAGGGGGAAGATAAGAGATCTGGCTTCCTCCCACTTCGACCATTCTCCCTCCCCCCTCAATACTAGCACAGAACTCAAGAACTTGTACTCCCATCCTTACTCAACCCAGCCTCCCCTTCCATGTCCCTGCCTTCTATTCAGTCTCTCAACCAGCTTGGGCACTGGGAAGACAAAGAAAAACAGCCCCTAACATCAAGCAGTTGACATTCTATTGGAGGAAGCAAGTGGGTACATACATAAATACATGCCCCTCCATTCACTCCCTCCGTCTGAAACAGGCTCCACCCTCAGACCCACTAGGAGGCCCTTAATAGAAAAGGCCTCCTTCAAAGAACCATGACTCTCCATCTTCTCCCTATGCACTCCATACTCTGTCTCTATGTCACTGACTTCTAGCTTCCGCCTTCTCATGTGTACCTGCTGAAAGCACTTCCCTCTGGCACTCCTTCTCTCCCTCTCTGACCTCCTCCCAGTCCTGGGGCTTCCCTTCTCTTCCCCAAAGGCACCTTTATCCTCCAATCTCCCCTTACCTGCATTCACATTTGCTGTGCTGTAAGAAGCTCATTTCCCCAATGTGCTGGCCCTGGTGAGGCTTAATCCTCATGATCTGGGAGGGTAGGAAGAGAACATAGTAGTTAGTGACCCAGCCAGCCACTCGCCCGACACCCCCCTGTCTCTTGCCACTCAACACCCCAGGGTCTCCAGGGATAAGTCCCCAGGGAGTCAAGGAGGTAAGGGGGAGGGGGGTGGTTAATGGCTGTCAATAAGACAAAGCCACAGAGCCCCACCCCCTCCTCCCCTACCTCCCAACACCAATAACCTCAGGGAGCTGATGTGGCTGCTTCGGGTTGGCCGAGCTGGGAATTTGGGTCCTGGGTTGGCACCATTTCCAGCCCCTCCCTTATCCCCCACCCCAACACCATGCCCACACCAGACTCCTGATACCCACAAAATTTTAAAAATCTGTTTCTTCTTTTCAACCTGCTCATGCCCCATTTGAGGGAATAGTTTCACTTCCCCAAAAAAAAACACTGGCCTAAGGAAGAAGAAATCCCTCACCAGATTCCTAGGTTGTCAGGAAAAGAAATGGGGATAGTGGGGAGGAAGAGGGAGATAAGAGTTCAATATTTTCAAGGACCTGAGAACCAAGGGACTAAATGCCTGGTCTCTTAAAGTCTGTGCCTCAGAGGGCAGTGCTGCCAGTTTCCCTAGGACTAGATGCAGAACCGAGAAGCAGTGCCAAGGGCAGGACCTTCAGGGTAGAAAGGAGGAGTCAAAACAGGAAGGGGAAGGAGAGGAGGGAAGGGACAGGGGCAAGGTCAAGGACTTGGGCTGGGGTTTTAATACCGTGATGGTACAGAAAAGAGGGAGTTCTAGGAAGAAGCAAGGGTTTTCTAGAGAAGCAATTGTATGATAGAACTAACTTTATAAACTCCCCAAACCCCACATCCCCAGTGGGCCTCCTAATCTTGGTCAGCCAGAGCTGTCCCACAAATGCTGAGCAGTCCCAAGGACAGTAGGGAAATGCCTCTGGGAAGAAGGGGGAGGGGAGAAAAGGGACAGACACCCTGACTCCTGCCCCTGGATGCCTCCGGAAACAAGGAGCAAGGGGCCAGGACAGGGGAAGAGGTAGAATAGGGTCAAGGGTCAGGGCCAGGGCTTCAACTACAATAGGAAAATAGGTAGAGGGATGTCCCTAAAGGGAGGTTTCTGTTCCTCTAAAAAGGAACATTCTAACATTCTCTTTCCAGCCTGCCTGGGTCAAGAGGGGTCATCTTGTCCATGCCCCTGCCTCCAAGCAGTATTCCTCCCCACCCCCCACCCCTAGTTCAACCAGTTGTACCTCAGGACAACAAGACACAAAGATGATTACCTATCCTGTTCTCCTGAGAAAGAGATCTCAGATTTCAAACCTTCTTGCTGCTAAAATAGCTCCCTTAAAAATGTTTAAACTATAATAAAAACTTAAAAATAATAAAATAAGTTAAATTTAAAACAAATGTCTGAACTCCTTTACCCTGGGAGAAAGCTTCTGCCCCCATGGGTAGCCACTCAAGGCAGCTTTCCTCACCTGCATGGTGACGTTGTGCACTTCATAGGGGACACATTCCAGCCCCTCGTCGTTGCAACAGCCAGCACACCTCATCAGAGGTACACAAGACGGCTTGAAAATGAATTCTACCTCATCGGGGTATTCTTGGAAGATGTCCACCAGGGTCTCAATTGCCCGGCAGTAGCTTCGTTGATAGACATCCAGAAACTTCACCACTAAAGGAGAGGAGGCAACATATGAGTGTGAATGAACAGGTAAACTAAAGGACCCCAGCAAAACCTCTTAATTCATCTTCTGACCAGCCAGTATTCACTTGTAAGAAGGTTTGGCCCCAGGGCCATAACCTTCGATAAGGGAAGAATTGCTGTTGGTCAGCTATTTTTCACTTATGTCCAACTTTTTGTGTCCCCATTTGGGATTCGTTTGCTCTCTCCAAAGCTATGAAATCTCCCTCTCCATATATATGTATGTGTGTGTAAATACATAATTATATATATATATATATATATTTAATTATTACTATATATTATAATTATTATAACCCTATTCCCAAGAGTTCCCTTAAGTTCCATGATCCCCTGGTCATGTTACCTCTCAAAACCCCAGTTTTCTCATATATTAAAATGTACTCAAGGATCTCTAAGGTATTTCCCAGCACTAAAGTCCATTTCTTAAGCACCCTCCCCCAACCCCCAAACCCAACTCCCTTCAGGAACTCTGGCCTGGATTCTACCCCTCATTCTTCTGGCCAAACCCAGCAAGGTGCTAGCTCCTGGGACACCTTCTACCACACCTGATAGGATGAAGAAAGTGAGACAGAGATGAAGGAGTGTGAGTGAAGGGAGAGAGAAGGGACAATGGTCTTCTCAGAAAGGGAGCCTTAGGGGTTCCACATATTTCAGTACTGCCCCGACCTCCCTCTTCCTGGGAGGTCGGGCAAAGCCTCTCTCTCTGTTAAGAGTTAATCCTTTTAAAATTCAGGTTCACTCTGCTCCACACCCTGAGCCTATACAGCTGCTTCCTTTCCCTAGTCTGGGTCCCTAGCAAAGGAGGGCGACAGGGTGGGGAGGTGTCAAGATGAAATAAGGAGAGAGGACTGTTGCACATGATCATCCTGAAATTGAGAAGGAAAAGCCAATCTCCACATGCCTAAGCCTTCCACTCTCACCCCTATTGTGGACCTCTAGGGTTTCCCAAGACTTTCCCAATGCAAGGGGAGAAGCAATGCCAGAGGGTGGGGAGGTCTCTGGGGAGCAGGGCCACAGGGCAAGAAGCTGGCCTTCCACACCCCAAGCATGTGCCTGGGAGACCCACCTTCCTGGAGAGAGGGAGAAGCTAAGGAAAACAACAGGGAGGGGAGGCCTCAGCTAGGCAGCCCTGAATGTCAGTGGCCACTGGGCACAGCTAAGCATGCCAGGTGAGAGACCAATAACCCTGCCTGATAAGAGCAAACTGCTTGCATCATGGAAAAAAGAAAAAAAAAAAGCTGTGCTGCTGCTCCCTCTGCTAAGCATTTCTGGAGGAACTGAACAGGTGACAAGGGGCAACAAAGGTTCCCTGGGCTAGGTAACGGGGCAGAAAGCCTGGGGTGCGGTGAAGTATGAAAGGGTAACTGGGGGTCAAGGGGACAGGGCACTCAGAGGCGGCAAAGCACACCCAGGGAAAAGGTATAAACAGGGAGGGACAATTCAACACAGGAAGTAGCACTATCCAGTGATAGAAGGGATGGATTCAGAAGCCTAGGTTCAAATCTCAGTTGTGATTTCTTACTTACTGTGACCTTGGGCAATTCAATCAATAATCAATCCATCCATCAATCAGTATTTATTAAGTATCTACTCTGTGCCAGGAACTGAGCTAAGCACTGGAATCCATTTAACTTCTCTGGGCCTCAGCCTCTTAATATGTGGCATGGGAGGGCTAGATGTCCCCCTGAAGTCCTTTCCAGCTTGAAATCTATGATCCCAGTAGTCAAATCCACATGGTTGAAGTCTCTTACCCCTAGGACCCCTATCTGCCCTGCTAATATGGTGCAATGTACAGAAGCCTAGTGTGTGAGTGAGTATCTGAGGGCAGATTTTAACTCAGGCCACCTAGCTGCCCTGGATTTTAGCCTTAAGAGTTGCTTGAGGCACTGATCTTAAGTGACTTGAGGAAGGTCACACAGCCAGTATGTGGCATAGACAGCTCCTAAACTCAGCACTTAGTCTGTTTTCCATATGCTATTCTAAATTGCCTTTTATAACATATATATATATATATATATATATAT
>NW_027187316.1:8311884-8389238 GCF_028583685.1 Petaurus breviceps papuanus
AAAAAAACCATGCAGGTTTTCTTCCCTCTGTCCTCTCCCCAGAAGGTGTAATGCCATCCAGTCTGGATTACCCCCCACACTCCACCATTATCACACATCCTCTGGCCGTGAGCATCCTACCCTAATTTCTCCATCAGTCACAGAGGGGTTATGCCACATGAACAATGGAGGAAAAAAGGAAGAGGATGGAAGAAAATTGAGGGAGAGATGAGAGGGCAAGAATCCTGAAGGAGACTGGGCACTGGGGAAGAGAATGGAGGAACACTGAGAGAGAATGAAAGGACTGGTAGAGAATAGTAGAGAATGCCAAAGACTAAGTGGCCCATTGGTGTTTTTCTACTATATCTGCAATTAGGTGGCAGGAAGAATCTAAACCTGTGATTCCTTCAGTATAGGGAGCTCTGGGTAAGAAGCAACCTCCACCAATACCTTACAGTCTTAGAAAGGTGTCTAAGACATTGAGAAGTTGTGATTTGCTCAGTCACAGAGACAGTATGTATTAGAAGCAGCAGTGGAATCCAGGTCTACCTAACTCCAAGCCAGTTATCGATCCATTCTGAAAATAAAGACTCTTCGCTGGGAACCAATGTGGTATGGTAAAAAGAGAGCTGGACCTACAGAGGAGAGCTCTGGGTTTGAACCTGCCTTTGATACTATCTATGTGACCTGGGCAAGTTATTTAATCTCTCTATGCTTTAGTTTCCTCACCTAGAAAACAGACATATTGGGGGCAGCTAGGTGGCGCAGTGAATAGAGTACTGGCCCTGGAGTCAGGAGGACCTGAGTTCAAAAACGACCTCAGACACTTAACACAAAAACTAGCCATGTGACCTTGGGCAAGTCACTTAACCCCAACTGCCCTCCAAAAGGAAAAAAAAATAGACATATTAATACCTGTAGTCTCCATATCATAAGGTTATTGTGAGGCTCAGATGAGATTATATACACTCTGTTTAGTAAAACATTAGCCAAATTACTTTATAGTCAGACCTCTTTTCTCTCCCACCAAGTCTTCTTTTCCAGAGTTCAAACACAGTTTTTCTGCCTAAAGACAAAAGGCAGTATGTACTACTGGAATGAGCATTGACTCTGCAGGTGACCTGAATTCAAATCTTACCCTTCATGTGTGACCCTGAGCAAATCACTTCTGTAACCAAATCTCAAGGACAGTCTACCAATCACCCAGGTCACGGAAACACTTTTGACTTCTCACACTCCCTCCCTCTCATTCCACAGCACCAAGATCACCAAGAAGTCTTGCCCAGTCTACTTCCAAACCTTCTCTCTCAAATTCATTTCTTCTTCTCCTTTCTGCTGCCATAACCTTACTCCAATCCCTCATTAGTTCTCAATAAACCTTAATAAACTAGTTTATTGCAGTAGTTTAACTGGTCTCCCCGATTTTAATCTCTTTCTCCTCTGATCCAGATTCCATGCCTCTGCCAGATTAGAATGTAGGGCTAGCAGGTACCTTAGAGATCGTCTCATCCAAATCTTTCTGTGGTAAGAGCTATATCCTAACCCTCGACTCCCATTCAAGTTAATTTAGTTTTTCTTCAAAAGGTTTTGAGACCATCCTTGAGATTTGGTTGACTCAGGGGATTAAAGACTCAGATATCACTTCCTGTTTGCCTGAGTCCAAAACAGCCCTGAGGATCGTTAGGCATTCTCTGGGGTTTGGTTGATGAAAAATGATGGTCAACTCAGGCAAGGGTACCTCTCAACAGAATCAACTTGAGGTGTCCTCTGTGCTTACCCTTGTTGGATATCCTTCTCTTGTGGCCAAATAAACCTCCTTTTGTTAATTCTTGTGTAACTTAAGATTGTCTCACTTTGTTCCAATACTGGACATAAAATATCAGAGGAATGGCCTGAATCAAGCCTAGCCCAGAACAACCTCATTGTATAGAGCAGGCTCAGGTCCAGAGAAATGAAGAGGCTTCCCCATTGTTACACATCTGAAAGTAGTAAATCTGGAATTTGAGCCCAGGCAGCAGGGTGGTGCAGCAGATAGAGTGCCAGGCCTGGAGTCAGGAAGAGTCATCTTGCTGAGTTTAAATCTGGCCTCAAATACTGGCTAGTTGTGTGACCCTGGGCAAGTCACTTAACCCTGGTTGCCTCCGTTTCCTCATCTGTAAAATGAGTGAAGAAGAAAATGGCAAACCATTCCAGTATCCCTACCAAGAAAACCCATTTCCAAATGAAGTCAGACACAACTGAAACAAATGAACAACAACTTCTGATTCTGTTCTTTGTCCCATATTATATCATCCCTCCTCTCAGAGATTTTGGAGAGTCCCCACCCCCATCCTGTTATGTCAGCACTGTAGGTACCACTATCTTTATTTTGCAGATGAAGAAAGTAAGACTTTTTGTTGTTATTGGTTGCTCATTTTTAGTCGTGTGACTTTTCATGACCTCATTTGGGTTTTTCTTGTAAAAGACATCAGAGTGGTTTGCCATTTCCTTCTCCAGCTCATTTTATAGGTGAGAAAACCTGAGGAAAACAGGGTTAAATGACTTGCCCAGGGTCATACAGTTACTTTGTGTCTAATGCCACATTTGAACTCAGAAAGATGAGCCTTCCTGACTCCAGACCTGGCACTCTACCCATTGCACCACCTAAAGATTAGGCAAGGTTGACTTCTTCATGATCACACAGCCCAGCAAGCATAAAAGTCAGGACTTAGAACTAGGTCTTCCTGATTTCATGTCCAAGACTCTAGTTATTATACCATAAACCCACCTTTCAAACCCTTCTCAACACCAGACCCGGACCAGCCCTGGTCAGGACAGATATTAAAGGGAAAAGAGTGGGAAGAACAACAGCCTCATTTTCCAGAGGTCATAACATCCATCTTGCTGACTCTGGGCTGGGTTCCCTTGCCCAACCTCGATGGACAGAGGTATGAGCAGCAAGTAGAAGGAGAGGAGCAAGGGGTCAGAGGAGTCAAGTCCTAACTCATGACTTTGGCATTCACAGTCTCAGAATCTCTCCCACCAATCCGGGCCTCTAGTTTTGTCTGCTCACCATCCCCAGAACAATACACAATTTTTTGGCTGTGTGACCCTCGGCTTAATCTTACTCAATTTTTTTTTCCTCATCTATGAAAAGAAGCTAATAATGGTACCTACTTCACAGAGTTATTGTGAGAACTAAATAAGATCATGTATTTTAAAGTGCTTCGTAAAACAAAGAATTAAATAATTGTGAGCTATTATCATTACTGTTATTATTACCTCACTTTTCTCATCTTTTTGATGGGGTCCAGATAGAAACAATCACTATCCTCCTATCATGCTTTTATATTAAATGTTTTATATACTATAGCATAGATATATAAAAATTACTGTTTTCATAATCAAATAAAGTATTAAGATGTAAGTTCATATTCTAGACACTCACAGTAAGCATTCTTGGTACAATGCCAGTAGGGGACCAGACAAAAGGAATGGCCCAGACCTCATCTTGTTCCCACATGCTTTTGATTTTCTCTGCTCAGATTCTATAATTTTCAAAGCTTTTCATTCTATAATAGTTTGGAGATTATGAGTATTGAGGATAGCAGTAAAGTAGTAAACTGAGTAAAGTCTTTTATTCCATAGTAGCTTGGAGATTATTAATACTCAGATACAGGATTATATAAATTTGAAAAAAAAGAAGATACTTCAATGTGGGAAGTAAATGAAGCTTTTAATTTAGTTGTATTAGCAAATACAAAAATGTTGGGTATTGATCCCAAAAAAATTGAACACCAACGGAGGCACTATTTCTTTGGGACACCCAAATGGGATGTCTGGAGCAAGAACTGTTGGTTACATGGTCCACACCTTGAAACAAAGACAGTCTAGTATTTCAGGGATTTGCAGTGCAGAGGTGGTGCTTCCACAATACTAATCCCAAAATTATAGAATAAGGGAGCAAGTACCCTCACCTGTATTTGTGATTAGAAAAGACCAAACAGTTAGTTAATAGTTACAGGTGTGAAAAGAGACAATGTATGGATGCACAGTATCCCTGTGTAGCATAAACACAATTTTCTTGTCATCAGAAAAAAAATTGTTGTTCCTAAGTTTTGACAGATCAATGTTATGTCGGGGCAATTACTGATCACAGTGCGGTCTGTGATAATGGTCTGATTCCAGTGTAGTTTATTGGTTGAGCTCTCCAGGATATTCTGAAATCTATGTTTGTAGTGTGGGGATTTGTTACCTGTCAGTTCATGAATGATAGTAAACTTCTGATGAATAATTCTAGCCACAAGGTCATGTCTTGCTAGATATTCAATAAATGTTAAATTTTTATATATTTATATACAGTGACATGCTGCACAGTTTCTAATGTTTTATTGCATAATCTACATTGATCACTAAGTCCAACCTCCTTAAGGATAACCCTTCTCCTCTATACTTTCTGGTGGTAATGACTCAGTCCTGAATTACTATCATAAATCCCTCTATTTCTACAAACAAATCCACATGACTGATTTCATGAAAAAGTCACCCATGTAGGGCCTTTTAATTCTATTCATGGACCTTAGCTATTTCATAGACTCATCTGAAGGTAAACCACTTTTGGTTAATTTGACAAATCTGATGGCTTGTAACTGTTATTACCCTTTACTGTTACTCAATTAAGTAATGTCTGCTTGTTAAAAAAAAATGTATATTTCTGCAAGTTTCTGACCTATTTATCATGTGCTCTAAGGACATCTATCAATCCTATTCCTACTTTTTGTTGAGAACGTGTTAATCTTTCAATAGCTGCTTTAGGGGGATAGACCCTGCGTTTTATTAAAGTTTGTGAGAATACTTTCCAAATCTATAATGGTCCATGTTACAGTTCCAAAAGTATACATTAAGATTGCAATCACATGGGTGTTTTAAAATGTTTTCTTAAATGCTTTAAATGTTTTCTTTCCATTTAGCCTTGATTTCAAAATGTCAAAAAGTCTCAGGGCATTTAGCCATAGCTTTCTCTATCAGGGGTAAGTAGGTGGTACAGTAAATAGAGCACCTCTGGGTGCTCAGGAAACTCGTCTTCCTGAGTTCAAATCTGTCCTCAAACACTTCCTTAGCTGTGTGATCCTGGGCAAGTCACTTAACCCTGTTTGCCTCAGTTTCCTCATCTGTAAAATGAGCTAGAAAAGGAAATGGCAAACCATTCCCATATCCTTGCCAAGACAACCCCAAATGGGGTCACAAAGGATTGGATGCTATGGAATAAACACACACTTCTTTTTAATATTTTTGTGTTCTATGTGTCTTGCTTGACAGAGACCAAGAAATTTTTTTAGGTGTCACTTTCATTGGTTCAATGTGACCTCTGGATTCAAACTCAAAACCTTCGGTCTATTTCTCCTTGGCATATATTAAGAATTATGTTGTTGTTATTATTAATAATATTGTGGCATTATGTCATAGGGAATAGAAAGACAGCCAGGAGTCAGGGAGACCTGGTTTGAGGACTGCCTCTAATATATACTATTTGTGTGGACTTTGGTGAGTCATAAAACATCCCTGGTACTCAGTTTTCTCTATTGTAAAATGAAGGGGTTGAACTAGCCAGCCTTTCAGCTTCTTTCCAGAAGCTCTATATCTAGGATCTCAAACTACAGAAGAGTTATTTATCTACATCAGTAGAGAAAGTTTACACACAAGGAGTTCCCTCAACTGATGAGCTCATAAGACCAGAACTTGCCAAAAATTACTTCCTACCTGATTTGCTAATCCTATTTAATGCCTGAGCCCTACCTGGAATATTCCCCCTCCCCCTACATCTTTGCCTATTTAAATGTTACCTACTCTTCAGGTCTCAGATCAAGGACAAACTTCTTGCAACATTCCATGGCTGTCCTAATTCACCATGAATTCTCCCTCCTTGAGTTTTCATAATACATCATCTATACCCCTTGGCATCTGGCATCTACTACTCTGTAATTCTAGTTATCTTTTCATATGTTTTTATTCTTGTTCTTGGGTTGTTTTTCAATCATGTCTGACTCTTTGTGACCCCATTTGGAGTTTTCTTGGAAGAGATATTGGAGTGGTTTTCCATTTCCTCTTCCAGTTTATTGTATAGATGAAGAAACATGGTAAACAGGGTCACTCAACTTGCCCAGGGTTGGCATAGGTAGAGTCTAAGGCCAGATTTGAACTCACAAAGATTAGTCTTCCTGACTCCAGGTTTGGAGGTCTATCCACAGCACCGTCTGGTTCCCCCCATCTTTTCATGTATCCAGAGTATTCTTAATTATATATTATTATATATTATATAATCAAATTATATATGTAATATTATACAAAGTATTATATAATCAGATATAATAAAAAGAAGAGGGAATATGATTGAACTTAGTCTAAAGCTATTATTAATATCATTATTGTCACATAAAAGGACCATCACTTATGAACTTCCTTATGAACAAAGTCAGCTAAAAATTTTATGATATGTTTTTAAATGGTAAATGCTTAGTTGTGATAATTAGACTGCAAATTCCTGGAAAGAAAAAAAAAGTGCTTTATTTCTCCTATTTATATACTTATATTCTTCTATTTATATACCCCCTGGTACTTGGCATGATATCTTGTACACAGATGCTCTATAAGAATATGTCGCAGTGAATGCATCTGAGTCTCCCCCATAAAATTGTAAACTTTTAGAAGGCTAGAACTGAACCTCAATTCTTCAAATTCTCACTTCCTTGAACAGTGTCATGCATATACTAAGGATTTGGTAGATGTTTATTGTTATCACTAATGATAAAGAAACCTTCATCATTTCATCAATCATTCAACAAGTATTCATTTATTAAGTATCTTCTATACTTCAGACCTAGGTGCTGGACTATTGGACTTACAATAGACTTACAATCTATTGGACTTACATTTTTTTTAAACTCTTGCTTCATTTTTTTCTAGGAATTTCAATTGCCTTTATAGCCAAGCTATATTTTTCTTCAAGGATTTGGAGTTATTCTTCTATTTTAGTTTTGTTTCTTGGACATCCCTGAAACTAAAACAGCTCTCTAATCTAAGTAGTCTTTTTTTTTTTTTAATCATTCCTTCAGCCTTAATTAATGGACTGGAACTTTGAATTAGGACCAGGATCTACATGCTTCTGCAGGGAATGTCAAAGTTTTGTTTAGTCCTGATTTGTATTCCCTGGGGTCCTGCTGATATTTTCTCTAGGAGTAATGTACTTCAAGGATCACAGGGGAGGCTTGGGCCAGGGAGTAAACTTCCAGCAGTCTCTCTAAGAATTCTATTCTAGGGCACAGTATGATCACTGTCCTCCTAGACTTTCCAAGCTTCAAACCTTAGTTTAAATCTAGGCCAAGCAACTACAAATTGTATTTTTGGTAGAGCTCTGGTAGACAGTTGCTGGCCCCCACCCCTGTCAATTAGTAGGAAGGTTCTGCAGATTCAGAACAATAACGCAGCTAACCCAGTCCTGGCCTAACCCCAACTGCTCGGATTGGCTATACCTGACCTGAACTTGGGACATCCTCCTTTGATATCAGAGCAACTGAACTGCTATCCCTCCCTTGGTGCCATACTTCTTGCCTTGGTCACTTGCCTGTGGGACTAATTTATGACTGTGGGCTGGAAAAAATACTTATTAGATTTCATTATCACTACTAAGTCTAGTGTTCTTAGATCTTTGTGGAAGTATTTGTAGAGAAAACTGGGTTGTACTGCTTCTCCTACTCTGCCATCTTTGCTAGTTCCATAAACTTAAATTCAAATAATAATAGTTGCTCATACTTTTGTAGCATTTTATGATTTAGAAAGGACGTTCTTCACAACAAAACTATGAAGTAGATGGTATTACTGTCACCTTTTTTGCAGAGGAAACTAAGATTCACAGAGGTGACATTAATTGCCCATAATAACACAACTATAACTGGGAAGCAAGATCTAAGATCCAGGTATTCTGACTACATCTTTTTGAAAGATTTCATAGAGTCCAAATAAAAATTAATCTAATTTGAAGTTTCCTACCAATATCTTAGTTTCTTAAGGTTTAATAAAATGTCTAGGAAAAGAAAGTCCTCTTTTGATTACCAATAATTATTCCCTAGGTATTTCCTCTTGATCTGCACCCATTAGAAATGAACATCCATCTTTTTTTCATTGAAAAATAGATTCAGGGGGCGGTTAGGTGGCGCAGTGAGTAAAACATCGGCCCTGGAATCCAGAGGACCCGAGTTCAGTTCCGGCCTGAGACACTTAACACCCACACAAAAATACTAGCCGTGTAACCTTGGGCAAGTTACTTAACTCCAATTGCCCTCCAAAAAGGCAAAAAAAAAATAGATTCAGTTTTGCAAAGTGGGTTGCAGCTTGATCTCCTTTGCTTTTAGAATATACTATTCCATTCTTCCATTGATTTCATGTGACTGTAGAATAATCTTGTGTTATTCAAGTTGCCTTTCATATATGAAGGTCTTTTTCTTGGTCTCTTATAAAATTTGTTTTCATTTAAATCATTAAATTTGACCACAAAATGTCTTAGAGTTTGAAGCTTGGGTTTGTTTGGATGTTTTTTTTGTTTCTGACATTCTATGAATTCTCTTGGTCACTGCTTTGCTCTCTGTGTTTGAAAGTCCTGAACAGTTTTCTCATATTGTTTTTTGTATTGTGGTATTCAGGGTTTTTTTCTAATTTGTTATGTTCTTCTGGTAGATATTATTAGGTTATCTCTTCAATCTTGTCTTTAAGGTTAATTGCTTTGGCTTGTATGGAATTCATATGTTCTATCAAAACTGAATGCTGTGAAATTATAGTGACCGAGCTAGGCCTTTAACAAAAGATATAAGAAAACACCCTCCCTTCCACTCCAATTTACTTACAGAAAGGGATGGAAGGTAGGTACAATAGTTACAGAATACTGTAAATATCATCAGACCTTTTATTTCTATTTTAAACTATTCTGGAATTTCTTACTGTGGTTCCACAGTCTCTGAAAGATCCACAAGACCATCTTCCCTCAAGCATAATATATTTGTTTAATGTGTTTTGGTTTCTTTTTGATGTTTTACTCATTCTTCTTTCTATTTTTAGGATATTCTGTGTTGGATCATCTGCTTGTGTGATAAGCTTTTACTGATGTTTTTTTCTCTTAATATTTTTGGAATTTCAGTCTTTTTCTTTTATTCTCCACTACTGTCACTAACACTGTGGCTAGTCTCTCTCTATTTACAGATCCCACCTCTACGCCCAAAACTGACCTGTAGTACTGTACAAGTCTCCTCATAATGAAAGATAAAGAGATTGCTGGGCCTAGTCCCTACTCTAAGTAGCTGCTGCCTGAGAAAATAGGGAGGGAGGATTAGGAAGGAAGAAAGGTGGAAAGACTGGGTCCAAATACTTTTGTAGTCATTTTTCCATTATGTATTTTGCTCCCTTTTAGTCCCACTCCTTCTGTCCTCTCTCCTCCTTTCCTTCATGTGGCTGAAAGTCAGTATCTGCATAGGGGGTTTTGGTAGGGTGGGTAAGGACACATTGAGGCAGAGTCACTGCTGAGGGGGATTCCCACCCTCTAGCCAGACACTGACACAGAGGATCCTGCTGTTGTTGTTCAGTCATGTCTAACCCTTCATGACCCCATTTGGAGTTTTCTTGGCAGGGACACTAAGAGTGGTTTGTCATTTCCTTCTCTAGCTCATTTTGCAGATGAGGAGACTAAGGCAGACAGAGGTAAGTGACTTGCCCAGGGTTGCACAGCTAGTAAGTGTCTAAGGCTAGATTTGAACTCAGGTCTTCCTGACTCCAGGCCAGGTGCTCTGTCCACTGGGCCACTTAGCTGCCCAGTTCTATAATAGGAGATCCTGATCCTATGGCTAACTCCACCAGACTCCAGCCTGAAAGTTTGTTTGTCTTCACTCAAGTAAATTAAGGGTGCTGAGTGACAGTTCTTAGAATGAATGTTCTATAGTATTAATTCATGAGGGTTTTACCTTGAGAGTCTTCTATTGTGTATAATCAGCTGCAACTACTCTACCTCTAATATACAATTCCTTTCTTTTTGTGACTTGAGGTTAAAGAGGTTTACAAAAAGCAGACCATCTTGTTGACTTCAAGGTTTCCCAATTTCACATGAGGTCTCACTGACCCCTGGATGTCTCCATGACAGGTCCACCACGATCCCTGTGCCAGTGTCCTATTGGCAGAGGCTAAAGAAGAACATATGAGGGGGAACCTTAGACTTGCTCCTCAACAGTCTTCTGAATCATCTCTTTTGGAATCTGGGGGATCCAGAAGAAGACTCTATCTCTGACCTACATACTCCCCTAAAAGACGGATGTACTAATAAAACATTTGTGAGAATTGAGGGAAAGGGATTAATAAGCTTAAATAGGTTTAATAAGCACCCCTCCAATTCCCCTGTATGTGTCCCTCTCTTCATTAGTGCCCTCTTCTCTCTATCAAAACTAATTGTCATGCCTTATGAGGGAATTTTGTAATGGACTTTGTTTTTCTTGCCCTCTCAATGGGTCAGGGACGGAGAGAATTTGAAACTGAAAATAAAATTGAAATTAAAAAAAAAAACCACCTTTAGCACAAGGTATAAATGGATGATAGCTTAGAGTGTTATCTCTCCAAGGGATTTTATTTTTAACAGGCATAAAAGTAATAAGTTAAAAGAATGAGGTTTTAATGTTATCAGGCATGGGTGTGGGAGAGAGAATTTGTGGAGGTAAGGGGGAAAAGATAGACACTAAGAGTTTTTGTCAGACCCTGGAATCACACACAATAGGAGCAAAGTCCAGTGCTGACTAAAAGAATGGCACTGACCTAGGATACTTCTCTGGGAGTGTGCTGATAAATGTTTAACAACCAGCTCTCATGGGGGGAGAAATGAGGTTAGTACACACTGTTAAGTTTAATCTGCATTTCTAATATTTTCTCTATCACTGAAGTCTAGCCAATCAACAAAATAATAAATCAAATCATGTTCTGCAGCATTTGTTGATTTCTTTTTTTTTAATTTTTTTTATTTTTTATTTTTAAGCAATCGGGGTGTGATAGTAATGGCAATTAAAGATTCCCCTGTATTGGCTTGGTTTTCAAATTGATTGTGTTAAAACCCAGAGTTTGTTAATCCCACCTGTGGGATGGGCTTGTTGATGTGAAAAGAAAGTCCTGAACTGGGAGGAGCTGGTGATGTAGATTTGGAGAGACACTAGAGAGAGGCGGAAGATCTTTTTGGAAGCAGAACCTCGTGGAGAGAGAGAGAGACTAAGAGAATTGCTGGTGGCCGCTTTGAATTGCCCTGGACTTTTGAGACCTGCCCCCTGAGCTGCCAAGGACTGAGGAGACATGGCTGTTTTGCTGGTACTTTGTCTGTCTGTTTTGATGTTGTTTTGCCAGATTTGTCCACTGGTGAAAGACAGTCCTTTTGTTGAAGAAGTCCTGGAACCTGGCTGTTCGCTAAGAAGGCCTGCGACTGTCCTGCAGACAGAGAGTGAATACTGTCCACTGGTGAGGGACAGTACTGTTGTTGCAGGGGTCTGGAGACTGTCCTGCAGACAGAGTGAATACTGTCCACTGGTGAGGGACAGTGCTGTTGTTGCAGGGGTCTGGGAGCCTTTCTGTTGGTTCAGAAGCCCTGAAGAAGGATTTTCTTGTTGTATGTTTACAGAAATCCTGGGAGAGGGCTTTGCTAATGTGTTCAGGGGTTCTAGAACTGTTCTACAGACAGAGGATGAATTCATGAAGGGACTGGCAATGTATCTTATGGCCTTGCTAAGCCTTGTGTCCCCAAGAACTAAGATTGCTGTGAACTTGCCTCGTGTCAAGATGAAGAAAAGACCTCCATTTGGGTATTAAGTGCTGTGTTTAAACTTGATGTAACTCTGGGGTAGATTCAATTGTGATCCAGGGGTGGGGAACTTTTGACCTTATTGTGCTCTGTGATTGACAAATGAAGGTACTTTACCTATGTTTGGAAACTAATCTCCATTTGAGAAGAGGGGTTTTGTGGTGGACTAAATGAAGGTATAGCCTAGGGGTGGAGTAGTATTTAGAACCGGGACTTTGTAATTGATTGAATGATTGGAAGGTCCTGGGGTGGGGTAGTACTTGGAGATTATTTAATCACACTTAGTAAATGCTGTATTTTGAATGATGTCATGTTTTGATCTTCTTTGTTCTTGGTTTGTCACTGAATAAAATAGAGAGCACCTATGCTGGTATTTTGAACCTGGGAAGTTGCCTTTGCTTGATATTACATTACACGGGGTTAAGTAACTTGCTCAAGGTTACACGGCCAGTTATTTCTGGTTGTGGTGCTGAGTGTCTGAGCCCGGGATTCGATCTCCAGGTCGTCCCAACAGTGGAGCTGGTGCTCTTACTTGCTGTGCTACCTGGCCGCCCCCATTTGTTGATTTCTAAAGTGTTCAAGCTGGCTCCCACAGACTCCTGCTTCTTCCCTATCCCCTAGAAAAAGACGCACAGAGCCAAGATGGCAGAGTAAAGGCAGGGACTCTCCTGAGTTCTTCCCCAAATCCCTCTAACAAATACCTTTTAAAATGACTCTAAACAAATTCTGGAGCATCAAAAGCCACAAAAAGATGGAGTGAAACAAATTTTCAGCCCAAGACAACTTGGAAGACCAGCAGGAAAGGTCTGTTGCACCAGGGTGGGAGAGGAGCCACAGTAAACTAGGAGCAGGCCTGAATCAGCAATGTCACCAGCAGCTGCTTTCAGAGCTCTCAGCCCACATACAGTAAGGGTGTCAAAGAACTGGTCAGAAGGAGATTATGGGGGTCTTTATGCCAGCACTGAGGAAGGATCGTGTTGTTTGTCCCAGGGTGAAAAGGAGCACTAACATACCAAAGCTTGTAGCCACAGTGGAGGGGAAACCCTCCTCACAGTTCCAGGGCAGAAAAGAGTGCTTGTAGTTACTCACAGACCAAGCACAGGCCAGGAGAGGAGTAAACAACTCTCCTTAGAAAATACCACTTTAGAAGAAGTGAAAACTTACAGGTCTCTAGAAGTATCTCTGAAAACAGCTGCACAAAACCCCTGAAGCTTGGGACAGTGTGCCCTCCATCCTGGAAGCAGGACCCTACTTTAACAAGGAATTAAATGAGCAAACAGCAGGAAAAAAACTCTTGATCACACAAAGTTACCATGGTGACAAGGATGATCAAAATGCACACTCAGAAGAAGACAACAAAATCAAAGCTCCTACATCCAAAGCCTCTAAGAAAAATATGAATTAGTCTCAGGCCATGGAAGAGCTCAAAAAAGGATTTTCAAAATCAAGTAAGAGAGGTAGAGGTAAAATTGGGAAGAGAAATAAAAGTGATGCAAGAAAATCATGAAAAATCAGTCAATAACTCAGTAAAAGAGACACAAAAAAAATACTGAAGAAAATAACACCTTAAAAAAAACAAACTAGGCCAAATGGTAAAAGAGGTCCAAAAAGCCAATGAGGAGAAGAATGCCTTAAAAACCAGAATTGGTCAAATGGAAAGGGAGGTCCAAAGGCTCACTGAAGAAAATAATTCCTTAAAAATTATAATGGAGCAAATGGAAGCTAATGACTTTATGAGAGATCAAGAAACAATAAAACAAAACCAAAAGAATGAAACAATAGAGAAAAACAACTGACCTGTAAAATAGATCCAGGAGAGATCATTTTAAAATTATTGGACTACCTGAAAGCCATCATCAAAAAAAAACCTAAACATAATCTTTCAAGAAATTACCAAGCAAAAGTGCTGTGATATTCTAGAACCAGAGGGAAAAATAGAAATTGAAAGAATCCATTGATCACCTCCTGAAAGAGGTCCCAAAATGATAACTACCAGAAACATTGTAATCAAATTCTATAGTTCCCCATGTCAAGGAGAAAATATTGCAAGTAGCCAGAAAGAAACAATTCAAGTATAGTGGAGCCACAATCAGAATAATACAATATTTAGCAGCTTCCACATTGAAGGGTAATAGGGCTTTGAATATGATATTCCAGAGGACAAAAGAGATGGATTACAACCAATAATCACCTACCCAGCAAAACTGATTATTATCCTTTCGGGGGGAGAGGGGGAGGGAATGGACTTTCAAAGAGATACAGGACTTTCAAGGATTCTTGATGAAAAGACCAGAGCTGAATAGAAATTTTGACTTTCAAATACAAGATTCAAGAGAAGCATAGAAAAGTAAACAGGAAAAGGAAATCATAAGGGATTTAATAAGGTTAAAATGTTTACATTCCTACATGGGAAGATGACACTTCTAATTCATAAGGCCTTTCTTAATATTAGGGTAGTAGAAGAAGGAGTATATTTAGACAGAGGGCACAATTGTGAGTTGAATATGAAGGAATAATATCTAAAAAAATAAAAGTAAGGGGTGAGAGAGAGGAATGTAATGGGGAGAAAAAGAAAAAGAGAGGTAGAATGGGGTAAATTATCTCACATAAAAGAGGTAAGAAAAAGCTTTTACAGTGGAAGGAAAGATGGGGGAGGTGAGGGGGATATAGTGAACCTTCCTCTCATCAGAACTGGCTCAAAGAGTGAATAACATACACACTCAATTGGGTATAGAAATCCATCTTACCCTATGGGAAAATAGGAGGGGAAGAGAAGGGGAGGGGTGATAGGGAGGGCAGATTGAGGGAGGGAATAGTCAGAAGCAAAACACTTTTGAGGAAGGAAAGGGTGAGAGGAGAGAGAAAAAAAGAATAAATGGGGAAATACAGCTAGCAATAGTAATTGTGAAAAAATTTTGAAGCAAGTTTCTCTGATAAAGACCTTATTTCTCAAACATATGGAGAACTAAGTCAAATTTATAAAGATAAGAGCCATTCCCCAATTGATAAATGATCAAAAGATATGAACAGTTTTCATATGAAATAATCAAAGCTATCTGTAGCCATATGAAAAAAATACTCTAATTCACTATTGATTGGAGAAATCCAAATTTAAACAATTCTGAGGCACTACTTCATACCTATTAGATTGGCTAATAGGACAGAAAAGGTAAATGACAAATGTTTGAGGGGATGCTGGAAAAATGAGACATTGATGCACTATTGGTGGAGTTGTGAACTGATTCAACATTCTGTAGAGCAATTTGGAACTAAGCCCAAAGGGCTATGAAACCATGCATAACCTTTGACCTGGCAATACCACTACTAGGTCTACATCCCAAAAGAGATAAAAAAAAAAAACAAAAAGGAAAAGGACCTATATATACAAAAATATCTTATAGCTCTCTTTTCTGGGAGCAAAGAATTAGAAATTGAGGGGATGTGCCTCAATTGGGGAATGACTGAATATGTTGTGGTATGGAATTGTGATGGAATAATATTGAATTATAAAAAATGATGAGCAGGATGCTCTCAGAAAAATCTGGAAAGACTGGCATGGGCTGATGCAAAGTGAAATGTAGTGTGTACAAAGTAATAGCAATATTGTAAAATGATCAGCTGTGAATGACTCAGCTATTCTCAGCACTACAACAATCTAAGACAACTATGAAGAATGAAGATTATTATTAAGATGAAAAATGCCATCCATCCCCCAGAGAAAGAACTGATGGTGTCTGAATACAAATTGAAGTATACTTTTTTTGCTTTCTTTATTTTTCTTGAGGTTTTTTTTTGTCTATGTTTTCTTTCACAACATGACTATTATGGATATGTTCTGCATGACTACACATGTTTAACCTATATCAAATTGCTTGCTTTCTCAATGAGGGGGTGTGGGGAGGGAGGAAGGGAGAGAATTTGGAACTCAAAGTTTTAAAATGAATATTGAACATTGTTTTTTACATGTAACTGGAGAAAAATAAAATACTAAATGAAGCATTAAAAAAAAAAACAAGTTCTAGAGTGGCAGAACCAACAAAAGGACAGAGTGAAAAAATTTTCCAGCCCAAGACAACTTAGAAGGACAGCAGGAAAGGTGTGTCTCACTAGGATAAGTGCAGTGCAGTCCAGCCTGAGCCAGAGAAGAACACGCCCCAGTAAATCAGCAGTAGGCTTGGGGGGAGACTGAGACAGCACAGTGGTTAGGTTCCAAAGCTCTCAGATCACAGACAGTAAGGGGATCAGAAAACTAGCCAGAAGAAGATTACAAGAGAACCTTTGCTAGCAGTGGATGCAGGACTCTGTTGCATTTCCCATACATGGTTCTGGGTTCTAGTCCCGGGACAAGGAAGAGGACTAGCAGGAGCAGGAAGCTGGGTCACAATTCCAGGGAAAAAAAAGAGTACTTATGGTCACTCCAGAGCACAGACTAGGAAAACATTGACCACACCTCTCCTTAGATCATACAACCCTGAAAGAACTGAAACTCATAGACCCCTAGGACTAATTCTGAATATACACAGCAACAGGAAGAACCTGAAGCTTAGGAAAGCATTTCCTCCACTAAGCAGAGTCCAACTTTTCCATAAAGTTAAAAATCAAGAAAAAGGTTGGAAAACAAATATATAAAAAAAGAACCTGACCAGAGAAAGTTTTATGGTGAAAGGGAAGATCAAAACACACACTCAGAAGAAAACAATGAGATCAAAGCAGCTAAATGCAAAACCTCAAAGAAAAATGTAGATAGGCTTCAGGGCCCGGAGGTGTTCAAAAGGGATTTTAAAAATCAAATAAAAGAGACAGAGGAAAAATATTGTAAAATGATCAGCTGTGAATGGGGAAAATAAATGAAATTAATGCAAGAAAGAGTCAACAATTAGGTAAAAGAGGCACAAAAATCCAAAGAAAGGAAGAATTCCTTAAAAAGTAATATTGACCAAATGGAAAAGGAACTACAAAAGCTCACTGAAGAAAATAATTCTTTGAAAATAAGAATTGGGCAAGTGGAAGTTAATGACTCCATGAGACATTAGGAAACAATAAAAAGAATAAAAAAATAGAAGAAAATTATTAAATATCTCACTGGAAAATAGATCAAGGAGAAATAATTTGAGAATTATTGGACTACCTGAAAGCCATGATTTAAAAAAAAAAGCCTAGATATCACATTTCAAAAAATTATCAAGGAGGGGGTGGAGTCAAGATGGTGGAGTAGAAGCACAAACTTCCCACAGCTCCAGCTTCCACCTTCCCCAATCCATGTAAAAGGGGACTCTAAACAAACTTTGGAGCTGCAGAACCCACAAAATGACACAGAGAAGCTAACCTCCTGCTGAGGACAGCACAGCAGGCCGGCAGGAATCAGCCATTGTAGTGCTCTGGGAGCCCAGCCCCATGCCCAGGCTTTAGCCCCAGGGTGGGCCTGACAAGCCTCTGGCCAGAGGGACTCCAGATCAGCAGCAGCTGTGGCTGTTTCCAGATTTATCAACACATAGATGTGAAGGACAAAGTGAGAGGTCAGTGCAGTCTGGACTTTGGGACCCAGTAAGTGGGAGTGCATGGCTTTTTCCCCTGGGGTTAGAAGCCACTGAGACACCAGCACAGCCAGCCAGCGCCACGTGGCAGCTTCAGCTCCTGGCCCGGAGAGTGTAGGGGGACCAAGCACCAGTCTGAGGGGTAATCACTCTTGCTTTAACCTTCTTGGATCTGGATTGCAGTCTAGGGTGGAGGTCCTGGGGTGTGTGTCCAGCTTGCCAGAGCATGTGGAGGCCTCAGAGAGGGAATCCATCTAATACCTCCAGCAGCTGAGAAAACCCCAGCGTTTGGGATGAAGCTCACCTGTCTGGTAGCAGAGTACTACTGTTACAAAAAGCCCAGGGGTCAAGTGACTGAGGGGCGACATGACCAGGCAAAGGAAACAAAGCAGACAGAAGATTCCAACATTAGACTCCTATTTTGGGGACAAAAAGGAGCAAAGCATGGAACAGGAGGAAGACAATGAAGTCAGAACTCCTGCACCAAAAGCTTCAAAGGAAAATACGATCTGGTTACAGGCCATAGAGGACCTTGAGAAGCAGATAAGAGAAGGGGAGGAAAAATTGGGAAGAGAAATGAGAACAATGCCAGAAAATTAAGAAATGAGAGTCAACAGCCTGACTGAGGAAAATACTACCTTAAAAAAATAGACTAACTCAAATGGCAAAAAAGACTCAAAAAGGCAATGAGGAGAAGAATACCTTAAAAAGACAAATTTGCCAGATGGAAAAAGAATGTCAAAAGCTCAATGAGGAGAATCATAGCTTCAGAATTAGATTGGAGCAAATGGAAGCTAATGACTTTATGAGAAATCAAGATGCTGTTAAACAGATCCAAACAAATGAAATAATAGAAGGCAATGTGAAATATCTCATGGGAAAAACCACTGACCTGGAAAATAGATCCTGGAGAGATCATTTAAAAATTATTGGACTACCTGAAAGCCATGATCAAAGTAAGAACCTAGAAATCATCCTCCAGGAAGTTCTCAAAGAAAACTGCCATGATGTTTTAGAACCAGAGGACAAAATAGAGGTTGAAAGAATCCACCGATCACCTCCTGAAAAAGATTCCCAAAAGAAAACTCCTAGGAATATTATAGCCAGGTTCCAGAATTCCCAGATTAAGGAAAGATTATTACAAGCAGCCAGGAAGAAACAATTTGAATATTGTGGAAACACAATCAGGATAACCCAGGATCTTGCAGCTTCTACACTGAGGGATTGAAAGGCTTGGAATATGATATTCCAGAGGTCAAAGGAGCTGGGTTTAAAACCAAGAGTCACCTACCCAGCAAAACTAAGTATCATGTTTCAGGGAAAAATATGGTCATTCAGTGGAATAGAGGCCTTTCAAGCATTCTTGCTGAAAAAACCAGAGTTTAACAGAAAATTTGACATTCAGATGCAAGAAGCAAGAGAAACATGAGAAGGTAAACAGGGAAAAGAAATCATAAGGAACTTATCAAAGTTGAACTATTAACATTCCTACATGGAAAAACAATAATTGTAACTTATGAAACTTTTCTCAGTAGTTGAAGGGAAAAGAAACATATATATATATATATATATATATATATATATATATATATAGTCTATATATGAGGGTATGTAGGCATATGAATACATATGTGAATGTGTGTATATATGTTTACAGGTATACATAGATAGAGGGCACAGGACCAATTTAACAGGAAGGGATGATACTTAAAAGGTGAAATTAAGAGGTGAGAGAAGAATATAATGAGAGGAGATGGGGAGAGTTTACCCCATTATCAGAATGGGGTAAACTATCTCATATAGAAGAGGCAAGGGGAAATGGTTACAATGGAGGGGAAGAATAGGAAGGCAAAAGGGAATGGGTCAACTTTATTCCCATTGAATTTGGCTTGAGGAAGGAATGAAATACACACTAAATAGGGTATCTCACCCTCCAGGAAAGTAGGGAAGGAAGGGGATGAGAGGGGGGATGATGGAAGGGAGGGCAGGCTGCGGGGAGGGAAGTTTGAAAAGGGATGGGATAAAAGTAGAGAACAGAACAAGTGGGAGGTGGGATAGGAGGGAGGGAAATATAGTCAGTCTTTGACAATATATCTACTATGTTATTGTTTTGCATTAGCCACACATGTACAACCTATACTGAACTGCTTATCTTCCCAGTAAGGGTGGGTGACAAGGGAGGAAGGGAATGAATCGGGAATTCAAAGTTTTTAAATCAAATACTCAGATTATATATATATATATACACTATTATTTATATTATTTTACATGTAATTGGGAAATAAGATATACAGGCACTGGGGCATAGAGATCCACTTGAAAAGTCGAAAGGGGTGTGGGAGAAAATATGGAAGAGAGCAGATTGGAGGAGGGGATATCCTGTGGGACTGCTATTTTGGGGCAGTGGGTAGGGGGAAAATGGGGAGAAAATTTGTAACTCAAAATCTGGCAGAAATGAATGATGTAAATCAGAAGTTAATAAAACATTTGAAAAAAAAATTATCAAGGAAAACTTCCTGGTATCCTAGAACCAGAGGCTAAAATAAAAATTGAAAGAATCCACTGATCACCCACTGAAAGAGATCCCAAAATGAAACTCCCAGGAGTATTATAGCCAAATTCCAGAATTCCCAGGTCAAGAAGAAAATATTGCAAGCAGCCAGAAAGAAACAATTCTATTATCATGGAGCCACAGTCAGGATAACATAATATTTAGCAACTTCAACATTAAAGGACCAGAGGACTTGGAATATGATAGGAGAGCAAAGGAACTAGGATTACAACCAAGAATCACCTACCCAGCAAAACTGAATATAACCCTTCACGAGAAAAAAAAGGGGGGTGGTATTTAATGAAATTGAAGACCTTCAAGCACTCCTGATGAAAAAACCAGAACTGAATAAAAAAATTGGTATTCAAACACAAGAGTCAAGAGAAGCACAAAAAGATAAATAGAAAAGAGAAATTATAAGGGATTTAATAAGATTACACTGTTTACATCCTACATGGGAAGATAATGTTTGCAATTCTTAGGATTTGTATGATCAGAGGGCATATGTATGAGTTGATTGAATAATAGAATGATATCCAAAAAAAATAAAATTAAGAGGTGAGAAAAAAGGATGCACTGGGAGAATGGGAAAGGGAGAGAATGGGGTTTTAAAAAACCTAATATAAAAGAGGCACTAAAGAACTTTTGCAGTAAAGGGGAAAATGGGGGTGGGGGTGTGTGATACTTGAAACTCACTTGTTCTTATTGGAGTTGGCACAAAGAAGAAATAACAAACACACTCAGTTGAGTATAGAAATCTATCTTACCCTACAGGGAAGGAGGGAGGAAGGGGAGTAAAAGAAAGGAAAGGGGGCTAATAGAAGAAAGGGAAGATTTGGGAAAATTGTGGTCAGAAGCAAAACACTTTTGAGGAGGGACAGGGGAAAACGAAAGATAGAGAGAAGGATAAACAGGGAGAAAAAGCAGGATGGAGGGAAATACACAGTTAGAAATCATAACTGTGAATGTGAACGGGATGAACTCACCCATAAAACAAAAGCAGATAGCAGAGTGGATTGAAAACCAGAAACTTAGAATAAGTTGTCTACAAGAAACACACCTGAAGCAGAGACATACCGTATAAAGGTAAAGGGCTGGAGGAGAATCTATTATGCTTCAGCTGAAGTTTAAAAAAAGAAATCAAAGCTATCTATAGTGTTATGAAAAAAGGCTCAAATTACTATTAATCAGAGAAATGCAAATTAAAACAACTCTGAGGTACCATCTCACACTTATCAGGCTGACTAATATGACAGAAAAGGAAAATGATAAATGTTGGAGGGAATGCAGGAAAATTAGGACACTAATACACTATTGGTGGAATTGTGAATTGATCCAACCATTCTGTAGAGCAATTTGGAACTATGCTACACATTTGTGCATACCTTTTGACGCAGTAATTACACTTCTAGGTCTATATCCCGAAGAGTTCAAAAAAAAAAAAAAAGAAAAAGACCTATTTGTACAGAAATATTTATAGCAGTTATTTTTGTGATGGCAAAGAACTGGAAATTGAGGACATGTCCATCAATTGCAGAATGACTGAACAAGTTGTGGTATATGATTTCGATGGAATACTATTGTGCTATAAGAAAGGATGAGCAGGATGCTTTCAGAAAAACCTGGAAATACATAAACTGATGCAAGGTGAAGTGAGCAAAAAAGGAAAACACTGCACACAGTTAACAGCAATATTGTATGATGACCAACTGTGAATGACTCAGCTATTCTCAACTATACAATGACACAAGACGCTTTCAAAAGACTCATGATGAAAAATTCTATCCATTTTCAAAGAAAGAAATGGTGGAGTCTGAATGCAGATTGAAACATACTATTGTTAATTTTCTTTTTTTATGTTTTGTTTTGCTTGGGGTGGAGGGGTCTGTGTTTTCTTTTACAACATGACTAACAGGAAAATATATTTTGCAAGACTGTATATGTATAGCCTATATCAAATTGCTTACTGTCTCAGGGAGGAGGGAAGGAGGGAGAGATGAAGAGAATTTGAAACTCAAATTTTTTAAAAATCAGTGTTAAAAATTGTTTGTACATATAATTGGGAAAAATAAAATATTATTAAAAATAGAAAAAGAGTTCATCACATAGTGGAAAGAATCTTTATCTTATAGTCAGATGACCTGGAATCAAGTCCTGGCTTAGCTAATTCCTAGCCATGTAATCTCATGAAAACTGATTATCTACTCTGAACCTCTGATTCCTCAAACATAAAATGAAGGAATTGAGCTAGATGCTGCCTAAGGTCTCTTGCACAAGTGATCCCAATCTATGATGTCATGAAGAGTTCATTCAGTGAGAGGAAGGGCTTCTAGACTAAAATAATTTGATAGCTCACAGTATCTTACACTTTCTCATACATTCCCTTTACATTTTCCAAGGAATTTTCACATCCATAACCTCCCCATAGAATATAATCATAGATTTAGAGCTGGAAGAGACCTGCATGTAGTCTAGCCCCATCATTTTAAAGAAGAAAAAACTGAGACCCAGAGAGGTTAAGTACTAAGAAGTAGAAGCAGGATTCAAACCCAGAGCTTTTAACTTTAAATTCAATGTCCTTTCCGATGAAAATAACACCCTGTGAGCTAGGTAGTGAAGGTATCATCATCATCATCACCATTATAATTATTATTAATTATCCCAATTTGAAAGATGAAGAAACCGAGGCCCAGAAAGTATAAAATAACTAGCCCAAGAGTCATATAGTTAATTAGTCTCAGAGACAACACCAAGAACACAGGTCTTCTCCTGACTCTCAGCTCACTTTCATTCTTCATCAAAGCCTCGAGTTTCATGGGAATTTCATCATTTATAAATCTCTGAACCCCTCCAACCCTCCTCCGAATGCTTGTTCCTCATTTAAAAAATATTTTACATACATTTATAATCTATCCCTCCCAATGTGCCCCCCAAATCAACAACAAAAATATAACAAAACCCTCATGACAAATATGGATGATCTATCAAAACAAATGCCAAAAACTGTGTATCTTCTCTGCCTTTTAAGTTAATCACCTCTCTGTTAGGAGGTGAGTGGCAAGTTTCATTTTCAGTCTTCTGGACTCATAAATTACCATTAAATTGATCAGAGTGCTAAAGTCTTTCAAAGTTATTTTTCTTTGTAATATTATTGTTATTGTATAAATTGTTCTCCTAGTTATGCTTTGCCCTGAATTCACAGACATCTTCCCTAGTTTCCTCTGAAACTGTCTGTTTCATTATTTCTTATGGCATAATAATATTCCATTATATTTATATGCCACAATTTGTTTAACCATTCCTCAATAAAAGGATATTGACTTAGTTTTCCATTTTTTACTAACACAAAAGGAGCTCCTATAGACATTTTTGTATACATAGATCTTTTTTCTTCTTTGATCTCTTTGAGGTACAGGCTCTGTAGCTGAGCTACATCAAAAAATATGAATAGTTTGGTAATTTTGGGAGCATAACTGCAAATTGCTTACCACAATTGCTGGATCAGTTTACCTCTCCACTAAAGCTTCACTAGTGTGCCTGTTTTCCCACAGCACCTCCAACATCTGTCATTTACGTAATCTCAAATGGGTTCTCATTGTGGATTCAATCATTTCCCATCTCCCTAATTAACTCACTATCCCACTCACCATAGTGCCTCTTCCAAACCTCCCTTGGCTCCTTCTCACTCTCATCCTCTTACCTGAGAATGTTGCCTCATATTTTACTAAAAACAACTAAGATTATTCCTCGAGAGCCCTTTCTTCTCCCTGCCTCCTCAACTTGAATCACTCAGATGCATTGTGCCACTATCTCCATCACTCCTATCTTACATAAAGAGATGGCTCTTTTCCTGGCCAAGGCAAACCCTGCTAAATGCACAAGTGATCCCATTCCATCCTATCTTCTCCAGCAGATTATTCCCATCACTCCCCATCCTCATTTATCTTCACCAATTTCTTGTCTACTGATTGCTTCCCTATTGCCTACAAACATGCCCAGGTCTTCCCCATCCTCAAAAACCCCTCACTTGATTCATCCATCTCCACTAGTTAAAGTCCCATATCTCTTCCTCCTTTTGTGGCTAAACTCTTTGAAAAGGCCATCTACATTGGATGCCTACAGTTCCTCTCCTTTCATTCCCTTTTTAACTCTATGGTCTGGCTTCCAAGCTCATCATTCAACCTAAACTACTCTCTCCAAAGTTACAGTGATCTCTTAATCGTCAAATTTAATAGCCACGTTTCATTCCTCATACTTCTCAACCTCTCTACAGCACTTAACATCATCAATCACCCTCTTCTCCTTCAAAATCTCTTCTATATATGTTTCTGTGATACTTTATCCTGTTTCTTCTCCTTCCTATCTGATGGTTTCTTTTTAGTATCTTTTGCTGGATCTTTGTCCAGCTCATGCTCAATAACCGGTGTGCACCCCGGGTCTTCTTTTCCCTTTCCTCTAAACTATTTCACTTGGGGATCTCATTAGCTCCAGTGATTTCAGTTATCATCTCTATGCTGATGATTCTCAGATCTACTTACCCAGTCCTAACCACTCTCATAACCTCCAGACTTGCATCTCCAACTGTCTAGAAGGCATCTCAAACTGGATGTCTATAGACATCTTAAACTTAACATGTCTAAAACTAAACTCTATCTTTCTGCTAAAACCCTCCTCCCTTCTAAACAACCCTATTTCTCTCAATGGCTCTTCTAGTCACCCAGGCTTCCAATCTAGTGGTCATTCTCAACTCCTGACTCTCTGTGTTCCTTTTATCCAATCTGTTGTCAAGTCCTGTTGATTTTTACTTTCATAACATCTATCTCATATGCCATATTCTTTCCAGTGGCACTGTCACCTCTCTTGTGTAGGACCCCAGCACTTCACATTTTGATTATTGTAATAGCCTGCTGTTTGGTCATCTGGCTTCAAGTCTCTCCCCACTGAAGTACATCTTCTACTCAGCTATCAAGTCAGTGTTTGGAAAGTGTAAATCTAACACATACACACACTCATTAAATAAACTCCACTGCCTCCCTATCACCTTAGGATCAAATATAAAATTCTCTTTTTGGCATTCAATGCCCTTCCCTTTCAGTTTTCTTAAACTGTACTCTATACCAAGATCTATAAAACTAGCCTCTTTCTTTTTCTTCCCACAAGACACGACACCTCCATTCTCTGGGCATTTTACTGGCTGTTCCCCATGCCTAGAGCACTCTTTCTCCTCATCTCCAAATCCTGACTTCCTTCAAATCCCAGGTAAAATTCCACCTTCTACAAGAAGTTTTTTTTTTTTATATCTTTAATGCTTTTGCCTTCCCTCCACTCGTCACTTCCAATTTATCCTGAATATAGTTTGTTTATAAACAGCTGTCTCCCCCATTAGAAAGTGAGTTCTTTGAGAGCAGGGACTGTCTTTTGACATTTTTTTATCTCCAGGGTTTAGTATGGTGCCTGGCACACAGAGGCTGCTGACAAATGCTTGTTGAATTAAGTTTTCCTCTTTTGTCATCTTTGCCAGTCTGATGAAATGGAGCCTCAAAGTTGTTTTAATTTGAATTGTTCTAATTATTAGTGATTTAATATTTTTTACATTATTGAAACCTTAGATTTCTCCCTTTGAAAACTACCTGTTCATACATTTTGCTGTTGTTGCTTTTCAGTCGTGTCCAACTCTTCATAACCACATTTGGGGTTTTCTTGGAAAAGATACTGCAGTGAATTGCCAGTTCCTTCTCTAGTCCATTTTGCAGTTGAGGAAACTAAGACAAATAAGGTTAAGTGATTTGCCCAGGGTCACCCAACTAATAAATGTCTGAGGCCAGATTTAAACTCAGGTCTTCCTAACTCCAATTGTATCTACTATGCCATCTGCTTTCATATACTTTGACCATTTATCTATTAGAGAAAAGCACTCAGTTTTATAAACTTTAATCAATTTCTTATATATCATGAATACTTATATCTTATACCTTTATGAGAGAAATTTACTCCAAATATTTTTAAACTTACCAGTTTCCTAATTTTTACATTGGTTTTATTTGTGCAAAAAACTTCTCAATTTTATGTAATCAAAATTATCCATTTTATCTCATATGATCCTCTCTAGAACTTGTTTAGTCATGAATTCTTCCCCTCTCCATAGATTCAAAAGGTAATTTCTTCCTTGTTCCTCTGTTTATGGTGTGACCTTTTATATTGAGGTCATCTATTCATTTGGAGCTTATTTTGGCATGCAGTATGATCTAAACCTCTTTTCTACCAGAATGTTGTTCAATTTTTTAGCAGCTTTTGTCAAATAATGAGTTTTTAGGATCTTTGGAATTATCAAACATTATATTACTGTGTTTGTTTCAGTTTGTTGTCTACCTAATCTGCTCCACTGATTGACCTCTCTTATTTTTTAATCAGTACCAATCATCATTATTATTATTAGCCTTTTGGTGGGCAATTGGGGTTAAGTAACTTGCCCAAGGTTACACGGCTAGTTTTTTTGTGTGGGTGTTAAGTGCCTGAGGCCAGAACCAAACTCGGGTCCTCCTGACTCCAGAGCTGGCCCTTTACTCACTGAGACACCTAGCCGCCCCTAATCAGCACCAATTATTTAAATGGTTAGTGCTTTGTAATATAGTTTGAGATCTGATACTAAAAGGATACCCTCCTCTCTTCACCTTCCTTTTTACTATTTTTCATTATACACTTGAGATTCTTGATTCTTTGTTCCTCCATATGAGTTTCATTATTTTTTTTTCTGGCTCTAGAGAATATTCCTTTGACTGTTTGGCTGGTATAGCACTGAATAAGTAAATTAATTTATGTAGTACTGACATTTTTTATTATGTTGCCATGACCTACCCATGAACCATTAAGGTTTCTTCAATTGTTTAGTTCCTTATTTCTACAAAGAATATTTTGTAATTGGATTCATGTATTTTCTAGGCACATTTTGGTAAATACAGTCCCAAATATTTTATTGCTTCCATAGTTATTTTGAATGATTTTCCTTTCTACCTTTTCCTGGTAACATACAAACATGCTGATAGTTTATGGGCATTTCTTTTATATCTGGCAATTTTGCTGAATTTATTGTTTCATTTTTTATTTTGTTTTATATTTGTCTTATTTTGACTCCAAGTTTTTCAGAGTAAATCATCATATCATTTACAAAAAATGATAGTTTTATTTCCTCTTTGCCTATACTTATTATCTCAATTTATCTTTCTTATTGCTTTTTTGTTTGTTTTGTTTTGCTTTTTGGAGGGCAATTGGGGTTAAGTGACTTGCCCAAGGTCACACCACTAGTTTTTGTGTTAAGTGTCTGAGGCCGGATCTGAACCCAAGTCCTCCTGAATCCAGGGCCGGTGTTCTATTCACTGTGCCACCTAGCTGCCCCTCTTATCTTATTGCTACTGCTAGCATTTTAGCACAATTATAAATAGTATGGTGATAATGAACATAATTGCTTTATCTCTGATCTTAATGGAAAAGTTTCTAACTTTTCTACCTTACATATAATGTTTGTTCTTGGACTTACCATGTTTCCCCGATAATAAGACACTGTCTTATTATATTTTTTGGACAGAAAAACACCAGAGGGCTTATTTTCAGGGGAGGGCTTATTTTAATGAACATTGACAGCAATTTTAATAAACAGGTAAATGTGAACAAAAAAATGTACCTTTATTCAATAAGCAAATCACTGGGGAAGAACAGGATGACGCGCTCACTGCTGCAGCTCTGATTGGAGGTACATACAGAGGGTACCATAATGTAGTGTGTAGCGCAGGGGATCACCTTCACTACAGTAGCAATCTCAATAGGGCTTATTTTCAGGGGAGGGCTTATTTTAGAGGAATCTTACACAGTAAGGGGAGGGCTTATTTTCGGGATAGGTCTTATTATCGGGGAAACACGGTAGATAAATAATTTTTACTATATTAAGCAAAGGTCCATTTATTCCAATGCTTTTGGGGACTTTCTGGGATTGTTTTTTCAAAAATCCTTTAAGCATCAGGGGCGGCCAGGTGGCTCAGCAAATAAGAGCACCGGCTCCAGTGTCAGGATGACCTGGGGATCAAATCCGGGCTCAGATACTTAGCACCACACCCAGAAATAACTGGCCATGTAACCTTGAGCAAGTTACTTAATCCCAATTGCTTAAAAAAAAATCCTTTAAGCATCTACTAATATAATCATATGATTTTATTATTTATGTTATTAACATGTTTGGTAATATTTATAGTCTCCCTTATGTTAAGCATATCCTGCATCCTAGTATAAAACCAACCAGTTCATAATTTATAATCTTTCAAATATGTTGTTGTAGATACTTCTTAATATTTTATCTAAACTTATCTCAATGTTTATTAGAGATAATAGTCTATATTTTTCTTTTTCTGCTTTATCTTTCCCTAGTCTAGATATCAAGGTCACACTTGTATCATAGAAAGAGACCAGAAAGGTGCCTTTAATATTATTTTACTGCTACTACTACTATAAGCCTTTTATATAATATTGCAATTAATTGTTATTTGAATGTTTGATAGAATTCACTTATAAATTCATCTGGTCCTGAATTTTTTTTCCATTTATTTTATGGCTTGTTCATTTTTTTCCTGACTGGATTATTTAAATGGTCTATTTTTTCTTTCATTAATCTTGGTATTTTATACTATTGTAAGCATTCCTTTAATTGAAGTTATCAGTTTTGTTAACATATAATTTGGCGAAATAATTTCTAATAATTTCCTGTATTTCCTCTCCAATTAAAGTTTTTTTTTTCATTCTTATACAAGCAATTTGGTTTTTTCTCTTTTTTAATTAGATCAACTGTTGATCAATTTTAATTGCTTTTTTTAAAAAAACTCCCAGCTTTATTAATTCATTGGTGTTTTTGCTTTTAATTTTATTAATTTCTTCTTTAATTTTCAGAACTCCCATTTTGTTATTTAGCTGGAATTTTTTTATTTTTTGTTAAGGTTTTTTTGGTTGTTTGCCCAATTCATTGATTTGGTCTTTCTTTCACTGATGAAAGCATTTAGAGATATAAATTTTCTCCCAGGCCCTTCTTTAGCTGTATCTTATAAATTTTGTTATGTTGTCTCATTATTGTCATATTCTTTGGTGAAATTTTCTACTGTTTCTATAACTTAACCCAAAATCTCTATTCTGTGAAAGGAATGTAATTATTCAGATGAAATCAAGGTCCATAGGATATCCCCCTTCCCTATGTCTTCCTCCACAAATATATACTTTCATCCTATTCACCTCTATTATGTGATAGGGGCAGCTAGGTGGCACAGTGGATAGAGCACCAGGTCTGGAGACAGGAAGACTTGAGTTCAAATCTAGCCTCAGACACTCACCAGCCATGTGACCCTGGGCAAGTCACTTAACCCTATTTGCCTCAGTTCCTCATCTGTAAAATGAACTGGAGATGGAAATAAACCACTCCAGTATCTTTGTCAAGAAAACCCCAAAGGGGCCATGGAGAGTGAATCAACCCAACATTATGTGATAGTGATTTCTTTCCCCCTCTTCCTCCTTTTTTCCCTGTCCTACCATTTTTGTCTTCTTCAAAGACCATCAAAATAGAGCAGAACCATCCATAGGTCTTCTGTCTTTTTTGGCTTTCTTATGACCCTTAAATTATTAGGACTCTGAGATTTTCTTTGTTTCTTATCAAAATGTAAACAATTCATTCTTACATATTCCTTTCCAATTAAACAAATATGTGAATTTTTCTATGATTCTCTTGGCTTTCATGGTTATAATTGAAAATATCTATTCAGTTCTGTCCATTTCCTAGAAATCCTCTATTCCATTAAAGGTCCATATATTCCCTATAGGATTATACTTAGTTTGGGTCATCCTTGGTAGTAATCTTTATCTTTCTCTTTATGGAATATTAACTTTGGATTCTGGAATTTGCCTTTGAAATGTTCCAGGTTCTCCTTTTATTTAACAAGAAGCAGCCAAGTCTTGTATGATAATACTGTGGCTCAGTGGTATTTGAATTCTTTCTTTTTTACTGTTATAGCATTATTTATTTCACATGAAAGCTTTGGTTTGGGGTTATCACATTACTAAAGGGGATTATTTTGGGGTCTTTTTCAGGAGATGTCTGCTGGATTATTTCTATTTTTACTTTGACATCTAAGAGTTCTATGTAGTTTTCATTTATAATTTCTTGAAATGTAGTAGCTAGCTCTTTTGTCATGATTTTTAAATGGTACTAAAATTCATAAAATATCATTTTTGACCTGTTTTTTCAGATCAGTTATTTTTATATAATACTACTCACATTTCTTTCTCTTTTTTCCAATCTTTGAATTTTTAAAAATATTTCTTGTTGTCTTATTGAATCCTTGTTTTCTGTCTGACTTATTCTAACTTTTTTTTGCTTTTTGGAGGGGAGAAAGCAGGGCAATTAAGATTAAGTGACTTGCCCAGGGTAGTAAGTGTTAAGTATCTGAAGCCACATTTGAACTCAGGTCCTCCTGACTCCAGGGCTGATGCTCTATTCACTGAGCCACCTAGCCACTCCAACTTATTCTAATTTTTAGGGCATTTAGTTCTTAGATGATGTTCTCTACCTTCTCTTCTAAGGTATCAATTTTCCTTGCTATTATTTCCTCCCTAGCTATTGAATTTTGCATCTCTTATTTTATTTCTTCCAGGTACTGTTATAATCTTCATATATGGGACATTTTTCCTTAGGAGATTTTCTTCAACTTGTTGTAGGACCACTATCCTCCTCAGGGTTAACTCCTCTGGTCATCTCTTAAATGGTATTTCTTCATGGTATTTAGAGTTTTCCTTGGTTCACTCATCTCATAAATTTCAATATCTAGGTTGGGGCAGGGGGAAGAAAGGGGCCATACTTAGGTTAAACTCCAGAACTAAATGATATGGGTAAGGATGCCTGGTCCTGAGTGTGGTATCCAAGGCCCCCTCCTTCAAGGGGCTCCAGGGCCGCTCCAGTGCTTGTTCTGCCCAATAGCTCCCTCCTGTCACTAGACTTGATGCCCTGCCTATGTTAGAGTTTCCCTGGGGTCTCCCGACCCTGCTGCTGGGCTCAGAGAATACTCTCACTCCTAGGGTGCCACCACAGCCTTAAAAATGCCTATAGCTAGCCTCTATTTAGGTCCTTTCCCCAACCTTTGGGTCTATTAATGCATACCAACCACCTCAACCTCAGTGCTATACCTTCTCTGGAGCTCCTCTAAGCCCTGTTCCTTCCTGCTAAGCTCTTGACTTCATGGACTTTGGAGAGACCCCTGGATAGGCCCTGGTATTTCTCCAACCTGTGGGCTCACACCCCTGCCCAATACTTCACTTTTTGCCTATCCCAGCTTGTTTCTTCCAGGATTTGGGGGGGTCTTTCTGAGGATACCTGGGTTGAGTGGGAAGTCTATAGGCAAGTGTTCTTATTTCTCTTAAGACTGGTGCATTTCCACCCCACTGGGATGTCTGCAAGAAATCTAGGCTCTTTTATATCCTAGCACACTGCCTTCTTACCACTCACCTTATACCTCTACACCTATCCCTCATAGTTGCTTGCATGTTGGTCAAAGGATCAGACAGCCTGTAGACAGGCAATGAAAGTAATGACCTCCATAAAATAAGGCTAAGATTCTTCATATCCCCTTCTATACCCACCTCCAAGTCCTAGAAAGAATAAATAATAACAATAATAAATTATACTTTATAAAGCTCTGAAGTCTCTCTGATTCCAGGTCCAACATTAGTCCCTATGCCATGAACCCAGTCTTCATATTCTCAGTCTCAGGCTCAGATCAATAGTGGTCAAAATAGGCACTGAACTCAGGTGCTCCTTCCCAATAATAATTGTCATTTTGCCATTTCACACACACACACACATCCATCTCATGGATTGGGTCCCTCTCACAGTCCAACACTCTCCTCCTCATAATTAGAGACAGCTTCCTTCAGGGCCCTTGGGGAAAGACAGGGGAGGGGGGCATTGTGGACAGAGTGGGATAAGGGGAGGGACTGAGGAAAAGAGTGGGGACTGGCCTTCTGGCATCCCGGGGGAGTCTCCCTCCTTAATTGCCTGAGTTCTCCAGCTGTCACCACTAACGAGAAATTAAAAACACTCTGACCCTCTGACCCTCTTCCCCAGCCCCCACCTCTCAAAAATGCTCTCTCAGCACAGCCTTCTCCTCAAGGAACATCCACCCTGGGGACCAGGAAATAGTAGATTTGGTCTGGCCAACCTTAGCTCAAGAGAGAAGTTCAGGAATTAGTTAAGGCACCCCCCTGCCCCCACTTCCAGGAACACAGACCCAAGAGCCTGAGAAGGGGGCTCATAGAGCCACCCTAAGCCCAGTGAGGGCCCTGGGAGGACAGAGCAAGGGGGAATAGGAAAGACATTATTTGCAGCAGGAAGAATTGAGATTAGACAATAAGTGGGACTTTCTGACTTGCTGGACCATGTCACCCAGGGAGGGCCTCACCTACTACTTGGGAGAGGGGAAGACTATCAGTTTGTAGTGGTTTGTTTAAACTTTGTCACTGTGACAGGGTGATAAACAAGAAGACTTCTGGAGAAACACAAGTTCTTCAGCCAGGTAGGTGACCCCTCTGGTTAACAGGTGACTGAGGGGTAAGTGAACCAAGAGGATCCCCCCTGTTGATGGTTCCCAGGTTAGAGGCAGTGAACAAATCCCAGGCCAAGCAGGTATGGTGTTCAAAAGGAAAATAGGTATGGATTGAATGAATTTAGAATATATAATTGTCAAAATATTCCTTTCCCTTTTTTCCAATATCCCCCAGCCTTCTCTTCCCTCCTTCAATGCCTCCCAGACCCTTTCCCCCTCCCTTCCTTCTCAGTATTCCTAGCCTCCTCCTTTCTCTCCCAATACCCCCCTACTCTCTTCCTTCTTCTCCAGCACTCCCCAAGTTACCTGCTTTTTAATAGAGATCAGAGTTAAAGGAATAGAGCTCCAATGATGGAATATCAGGCATTAGCCAATGGAGTGGGGAGGATAGACATTCTCAGGATCTCTCAGCCTTCTCTAATTTCTCCCCAACCCCTTTTCCTCTTCTTCATATTCCTTGCTTCTATTTCCTCTTTCTCAGTATTTCTTAAGCCCCCTCTCTTCTTTCCCAATCTACTTCCAACCTCTACCCTGCTTCTCCAATGTCCTTTTAGCTTTCTCCCCTCTCTGCCTCAGTGCCCCCCCATCCTTTCCTCTCTTCCCAGAATCCTTTCTGGCTCCTATACTCTTGAGTTTGGTCAGCCCTACCTAGACAATAACTAGTTGGGCCTCAATGCAGTGCTCCAAGCTTCTACCCTTTCCAATGTTCCCTTCCTTCTCTCTAGTCCCCCCCTACACACACACACACACACACACACACACACACACACACTCCCTCCTTGCTTCAGGAACCAAGAACCAGGGAGCTGGAGTGCCACAGACATCTGTGTGAACTCAGCAATTAGTCCTCCCTGAACTGAACTCTCTGTCCCTCTGAGAACAGGCAGGGGTTTAGGGGGAGGTAGGGGTGCTGACTCAGTGTATTCTTCAAATTCCCTCCTTTCTCCCCTCCTCTGTCCCTATGCCACAAAACTTGCATGTCTAGGACTGATTATAGCTGAGTGCCTCCTCCTCCACTCTCCCCTCACCCCCCACCCACTTAATCCACTGTTCCCCAATCACCACCAGCACCAAATCCCCACTGGCCTAGGTTGCTAGAGACCCTAGGTTGTTATACTCTCCCCTACCCCCACCACACACATGCAGAAGAGAGGTCCTATCTAGAGGGTCGGTGTAAAGTAAGCCACATAGGAAGAGAATGGAGAGCAGGAAAGGCTGTGAAGGGTGATGGAAAAAGAGGGAGTGTGAAGGAGGGATTGAGAAGAAGAAGGAGGAAGGGCTGATAGGACAGCAGGTTATATATGCAATGACGTAGCATCAAGAAAGACTTCTGACTGTGCGCCTCTGGAAATAGATGCTGTTGAGTTCCTGAATCCAGCAAGGGAAAAAAGCAAAAGATTCAGCTCTGTAGACCATCCTGCCTCCTGCTGCCCTGTCCATTTATTCCCATCTCCTACCCTCTGGCTCCCTGAGCACCCTAGACACCATCAAAGAAGCAGCATTCACTGAGGAAAACATGCCTGTCATGGATTTCACCACAAATTTCTGTGTCTGTAGACAGGTCAATCCATCTATAACAAGTCTTGACCACCCCCTCTTCCCTCACTATCACCACATACAGAGCTGACTGCTGGGGTGAGGATATAGAAGTAGGAAAGGAAAAGAGATGGTTCCTGCCTAAGGGAGGTCTTTTAAGAAATACTTTAAGAGGAAAGAGAGGTAAAACAAGTCACTAACCTCCAGCCAATTCTCTAGTCAACAAGCATTTATCCAACACCTACTATATCCCAGGCACTGTGCCTGAGAATAATTAAAAATACAAAAAAAGGCAAAAAATAGCACCTGCCTTCAAGGGGCTCACAGACTATTGGCGTAGACAATATGAAAACCAGTATGTACAAACAAGATAGAGACAGAACAAACTGGAGGTAATCTCAGAGGAAGCACTAAGATGGAGACCCATAAAAGACTTTCTGAAGAAGGTAAGATATTAGCTGAGACTTGAAGGAAACCAGAGAAGCCAGGAGGTGGAGACAAGAAGGAAGAGAGTTCATGGGGCCAGCCAAGGAAAATGTCCAGAGTTGGGAGGTGGAGTTTCTGGTTCAAGGAACAGCAAGAAATTTTATTTACTTTCTTCTAGACCTATATATGTGCCCATCTATCATGTAGTGACTTCTCTCCTCCAGCTGTCACCAAACCCATCTTGGGCCTACCCAAATTTCCCAGCTTTTTAGCCAGATAAGAACAAAGACCTTTCTTCCCTTAAAACATCAAAAGGAAAAAAGTAACACATACATGCACACACACATACCCCAAAGAGTGGGGTGGGGAAGGGGGGAATGATAAAATTAACATTAGATTTGAAGCCTTAGAATCACAGGTTTAGACCTACAAAAGAATTGAGAGGTCATATAGTAAAATGCACACATTTTATAAATGGGGAAATTGAGGCCCAGAGAGGGCCCCTTCCCCATCCTCCCAAGGTTACATACCGTGTTTCCCCGATAATAAGACACTGTCTTATTATTTTTTTGGACAGAAAAACACCAGAGGGCTTATTTTCAGGGAAGGGCTTATTTTAATGAACATTGACAGTAATTTTAATAAACAGGTAAATGTGAACAAAAAGATGTACCTTTATTCAATAATGAATTCAATAAAGAACAGGATGACGCGCTCACTGCTGCAGCTCTGATTGGATGCAGCTTGGAGTGCGGCGTGCGTTTCACTGCGGCGTGCGTTTCACGGGGTGGGGAGGACGGTGCATACAGAGGGTACTGTAATGTAGTGTGTAGCGCAGGGGATCACCTTCACTACAGTAGCAATCTCAATAGGGCTTATTTTCGGGGGAGGGCTTATTTTAGAGGAATCTTACACAGTAAGGGGAGGGCTTATTTTCAGGATAGGTCTTATTATCGGGGAAACACGGTAGATAGCAAAGAAGTACCACCACACAACTTTCTGCTTAGTGAGAAACCTTAACCTTACCTGCTAGCTGAGTGACCTTCAACAAGTTACTCCTCACTTCATTCCCAGCTCTACTCTGGACTTTTCCACTCTCTTCCTAAGAGCCTCCCCTCTTCAAAGATCCCCCTCCCTCAATTTCCAGCTTCCTTTTATGGGCTATATTCTCCCATTAGAATATAAGCTTCTTGAGAGTAGGGACTGGCTTTTGTTGCTTGTATTTGAATTCCCAATGCTTAGCACATTACCTGGCACATAGTAAGCAATTAATAAATGCTTTATCTATCTCTAGGCTTTAGTTTTCCTGACCTCAAAAATGAAAGGGTTGGACTAGATCACAGATAAAGTCCCTTTCAGTTAAGATGCTACAAAGAAAGTTTAGATGGTTAAGATTAAAAGGCATGAAGCTGAAAATTCATTAACCTTGATTTAACCCAATCCCTTGGGCCCCACCCACCCCGACCTCTTTAACCGGTTTCCATCCTCTCCTCCACCTTGCAGTCAGACAAGGGAGGGAGGGAGGACCAAGTGTAACAGGAAGTCTCTTTTGCTGGGACCCATCTACCACTGGGACAGTAGACATAGCTACTGATGGCTCTTGGCAGCTCTTTTTTCCTTAAAAAAAATTATTGATATATTTTGTTTTACATTACCTTAGTTCTCCTTTCCATCCCTCTCCCAAAGCCTTCTCTTTGTAGCAAAGAATAAAAAGGAGAAAAAGAAAAGCTGTTCAGCAAAGTTAGTCAACACATGGACTAAGTTTGGTGTTATATGAGTTGTTGCACACCCCATCACTCTCCATTTCTGCACAGAGGGGAAGGGATGCATTTTTCTCATTTTGTCTTCCAGGCCAGGCTTGGTCATGATAATTACACAGGATTCCGTTTCTTTCTGTTTTTTGTCCTTTCCATTTAGATTGTTGTACTCTCTGCATCAGTTCATATGAGTCTTCCTTCAGTTGTCTGAATTCTCCATAGTCATCCCTTCTTAAGAGTTAGTACATCCCATTATATTCATATACAGCAATTTGTTTCATCATGCCAACAAAGGCTTTATCAGAAAATCAGTTACAATGGAGTAAGGAGAAAGGTACAGGAAAAAAAATAAAATGGAATTTCTTTAAAAGCATCCAGTCTGAAGAGAAGACAGCTCCTGCCCCCAGGGAATTCCCACTCAAAAGAGGAAATATGTCTTTGCCCTCTGGGAGCTGCCACTCAAATAGGGAAGACCCAATATTAATGGAGAAGAGGCAAGACTCAACTACCAAACAGTTAGAAAAACATGGACAGAATTTGTAATAAATATTTATAGAGGCTTTACTCAGGCACTAGGGATACAAAACTGGTGAATGCTCTCAACAAGTTTATAATCAAATGGGAAAAGATACATGATACAACAGAATGAGTCTCCATGTTGGGGAGGGTATTAGGTCTTCATTCCTCCACCAACCCTACTTCTGACTCTGCAGACTTTGCCCCTTTGAGGTTACCTCCCCAATCCCAACCACCTTTTTCAATTCCTTTTGTATGTAATCTTCAAATGATGGGGTACAGGCTCTGGGAACCCTTGAAAACCTCAACACTACTGTTAGAAAGTAAAATCCTTGAGAGCAGTGGCTGTCTTTCTCTTTTCTTGCATGTATATGGTGTTCAAGGAGGACTAGCACCTCTGCTGTGAGGACTTTCCAGTCTTTTTCTGGGCTGCTCACCCACCTTTGGTGTCTACTGGTCACCCAGTTTTCACCTGTAGTTCCAAGACACCACAGTACCTGTAGCAGCCACACCCCAGTAAACCATCTCAGCAGATGGACTAAACCAGACTGCAGGTACTTGACAAGCTTCAAACCCATCAGTGAGTGTCTACCTCCAAGCATATGAAGACTTTCCTTGGCAGAATGGGAAAATGAGAACAATTTTTTTCAATAGCCATGAAGGCTGAAGAGCGCTTAGATCTTGGTCGGACAATGAAGATGCTAAGGTCATCCACTGCATCCCAGGTCAGTGCCAGTCCTCTTGACTATTGTCCTGCCACTGTTCTTCAATGACTCTGGAAGAGATAGTGAAGCTAATGGCTTTGGACAACACTGCCTCATTTAAATCCAATTCACATACAAGTCAAGAAATAACCCCACAGTATCATTGGTACTCTTCAAAAACAAAGAACAAATAACATGTGTATCTCCAGCACTTAACACAGTTAAGATACAGTGGGGAGTGGGGTGAGTGAGGGAGGGGAAACTGCATATGTGGCCCTCTAGGTCCTCAAGTGCAGCCCTTTGACTGAACCCAAACTCCACAGAATAAATCTATACAAGTATTTGTTCTGTAAAACTTGGACTGAATCAAAAGGCTGCACCCAAGGACCTAGAATCCACATAAGGTCTCAAGGCCACAAGTCCCCCACCTTTAGGTAGAACATAGTTATCATTTGATCAATGTTCCTTATCTATTTGAATCCATAGTTGCTTTTTGTCATGATGTGTTTTGTTTTGTTTTGTTTCTCAATTAACCTAACTGGCAAATATGTAACATAGTAGTTAAGAATCCTGGGCCTAGAATCAGGAAGACTTAAGTTCAAACCTGACCTCAGACACTTACCAGCTATGTGACATTGGACCAGTCATTTAACTGCTATCTGCCTCAGTTTCTTCAACTATAAAGTGGGAATAATAATAATAACACTCCCAGGGTTTTTGTGAGGATTAAATGAAATCAGATTTGTAAAGTACTTAGCACAGTGTCTCAAACATAGTAGATACAATAAAAATTCCAGCTATTATTATTATTAACAATAATAATAACAATATAGTTACTTATATAATATGTAATAATGTAACAATACCATAATGACATGAGGGTGGGATCCCTTGAAACTTTGTGACATCACAAAAGGTTCCTCATTCTCAAAGAGATCAAGAATCAATGCACTAGATGAGGTTTTAAGGCCCCTGCCAGCCCTAGCATTATATTCTGCTATACTGAGGAGTTACAGTGCAAAAAAAAAAAGAGAGATCATAAAACTGGGGGACTTCCTCTCCCCGTCTCCTTTTCTGGACCCATCTTCCTCAATGTTGTCAGCAGGCCACAGACCACCACTGGCTGGCATGCAGTGATTCTTGGTTTCCAGGACCTTTGTGTTCTCAAACAGTGACTTTCCTGACTCCTAACTTTAAGGGGCTTGGCAGGGAAGTGGGATTGGGGGTGGGGGTGCGGGAGAGGACAGGGTGGACACTGGGGCTCAGCCCATAGATGTCCTCATCCCTCAGAGGAACCCACAGCAGGGAGGGTTTCACAACTGAACCATCAAGAGAGGCCCATTCTTGGAAAGCTGGGGACAGGACAACTCAGCTCTGAATGGGGAGGGGAAAGAGGTGTGGGCCTCTCTCCCTCAGGCCCCTGGAGTCAGCATTTGAACCATCAACAACACTAGCACAGAGTACATATTATGTTCCACCCCACCCTCCCCACAGGATAAAAGTAAAATGGGAAGAGGAAATGGGGATTTGGATTTTGGATCCCTCTGGACAGTGGGGCAGAAGGCACTTTCTCCCCTTTCCACCTCCCCTCCACCCCACACAAACATATTATGATTGAGAAGCTTAGGAAGCAAGGGAGAAATAAGAGACAGAATAAGAGATCAACTGGCATTCTGGTAATATGAAGGAGAAAGCTATCAAACCCCTCCTAGTCAGGGAGTCAGATGAACACATAGACAGACTGAGGTCAGAGAAAGAACAGTAAGAGATAGGATCGAAACCACAGGCTATTCCAGTACTGGTACTGTCCCCTCCCCCTCCCTTTAGCAGGAATGAGACTACAGTGGGCTTTTGCCCCAAATCTTGGGAGGCCTACAGTTTCTGAGAAGATACCACCTCCTCCAAATCCCTAATACGCAGCATCAGAGAACCACCAGAGATCCCAAAGGGATCTTCTAAGCGGGCACAGGATTTTCTTGATCTGGAGCTGAAAGGAACCTCAGAGGCTGCCTAGTCCAAACCTTTCATTTTACAAATTAGGAAAAGTCCCAAGGTAAGTGACTGGTCCAAGGTTATATAGGCAACAAATGTCAGAGGCAGAGTTTGGACCAAGGTCTCTAATTTAAGAATTGGTACTCTTCTCATTCTAACGTTTTAGTGCAAGCCTCTCTTTTACAAAGGAGGAAACTGAGAGATATCTATGTAATCAGAAATGGGACTTTGGGGAGAGGTTTATAGGAAAAGTTTGGGCTACCACAGGCCTACACAACCTGTGGCTTGTCAAAGGATTTTGGGCAGTCCCCGAAAAATGTAGAGAAAGATATTCCCGGGTCGAGGGTTGTGCAGGTCTGGGCTTCCAGCATCAGTAGGGTGTCCTCTTGTTCAGTCCACCTGAGGCACAGAAAAATCTTTACAATGCTGTCATTAGAGTCATCTATTTCTCTTGTACAAAGTGGTTCCTCACAACAATCCTGTAAGGTAGGTAGTACAAGAGCGATTATCTCCATATGACAAGAAAAGAAATGAGGTTCAGGAAGGTCAAGTAGTTTTCCTAGGTCACACAGAGAGTTATTGTCAGCATCAGGGTTCAAACCCAGCCCTCCTAACTCCAAGGAGGTCTGTCAATCATTCTATGAAACCATGCTACTTATCTGTTTCCTACTACTGGTTTCTCTCTAGCTCCCTTCTCTCTCCACTGTGTACAGATATACTCAGAAGGACATGAGTATGCCCACACATAAACACCTAAATACCTGGACACCCAGACTCCCACACATACACACATATACATATACCCACATCCATATACACATATACACACACATACACAGACATACACCCATACATCCTACATACACATAGTAGGCTGGTTGAGTCATTTTTCAGTCCTGTCCAACTCTTCATGGCCACATTTTCTTGACAAAGATACTAGAGTGGTTTGCCATTTCCTTCTCCAGATCATTTTACAGATAAGGAAACTGAGGCAAACAGGGTTAAGTGACTTGCCCAGGATCATACAGCTAGAAAGTGCCTGAGGCCATATTTGGACTCAGGAAGATGAGTCTTCCTGACTCCAGGACTATCCACTTCACCATGTAGCTGTCCCTATATATACGTATACTTATACGTATGCATATATGTGTATACATACATGTGCACATGTATGTACATATACATGCCCTCACACACATATATACATACATACACACCTATATATACACATACAAACAGGCATGCATACTCATGCATGTGCATACATACACATTCACTGCTTTCAGATCTACAGAGGGGAATGTGGATAATATGGAAAACTTCCATTAAGTCGGGATGGACTTGGACAGCCTGGGTAACAAAAACATGGGTGATCAAATATTTACTGAATTTATGTAGAAACTCCTGTGCAAGGCATTATGGGAAATAATAAGATGAATAAGACATAGCCCAAGTCCTTGACGAGCTTCCAATCTGGTTAGGAAGACATGACATTAACCCATAAACGTGTATCCCAGACACTTAACAAATGCCTGTCGATTGATGAAAATATAACTAATAATATTGAGCAGTACAGAAGTATCAAAGGAGTAGTAGAGACAAAGTATTCCCAGAATTCTAAGAATGAACAGATCAGCGCAGTGTTCTTGGGCAAGGTTTCATGGAAGAAGTGAGAACTGAGATGGTAAAAATGAACAGGGGGGTAGAGGGAAGTAAAATGTAAGTTCTTTAGGGTCAGGGAATGGTCTTTTTTTTTTTTCTTTCTGTGTCTGATGCTTAGAACAGGATCTGGCACTTAGTAAGTCCTCAATTTATGGTTGTTGCTTGCTGACTGACTCTGATAGTGGAATTTGGCATAGTAAGAGGAGAGGACATTCTAGGTAAGGGGAACTGTGTGAGCCAAAGAATGGAAATGGGAAAGCATTGGGGTTCATGAATGGGAATATAGAGAATTTAGAGTGAAAAGTAAGAGATTATTTAGTCTACCCTTCTCATTTTCTAGAGGAGGAAATGAAGTCGAGAGAGACAACTCAGAGTCCCACAGGTACTAAGAATCAAAATCAGGCTTGAAACCCAGCACTATAGATGAAGATCCTCTTTGCTGTCTACATAACCAGGGAGAAGTGCGGACAGCTAAAAATTACTGTTTTCCAAAATACTTCTTCCCAAACTCCTCTTCTCTTCCTCTGGCTGGATTAGCGCAGATCAAGAAACAAAAATCACCATTTCCAAACCAAGATTGAGAATATGTATATGTTCCCATACAACAAACATTAACCACCTCTGGATAATATCAACATTAACCAGAGTTCCATTCTTCCTGCTCACATATGTATAGTTTATAGCTAGAAAGGAGATGGGATAAAAAGCTGGGTTAGAAAAGACACAATCCTTGGCCTCAGTGAGCTCACAGTTTGATAAAGAGATTAAAAACAGAGAGAAAGAGAGAGCAAGTTAATTGTGTAAAAAAAAATGGAAACTAACAGAGTTGAAAGAGCATAGAGTTAAGTAGAGATTAGATTGGTATTTAAACAAAGAAAACCTATAGAAGATGAGTTGTATTTTTGTTTTTTTCCCTTGGGGGTGAGGAGAAGAGGGTTGTCTTTTTTTTAAATGGTAAATTTTGAACCAGACTTTGAAGGAGAAGAGGGATGTGGCTCTTGAAAGAGAAGATGTCTAAGGCAGATGGAATGGCCGGTATAAAGGTCTAGGCGTGTCAGTTAGCAAGATGTATGTGGTAGATGAGGAGCAGACTTTTCTCCATCTGGAGTGGGGAACCTTTGTTAGAGAATTACAAAAGATGGACTTGGTGAGATGAGAGAGAAAGAGGGGGAAACTACCCCCCTTCCTCTGAGTCAGGGAAAGAAGCTCTCCTACTCAGGGTTGGGGAGGGGGGCCTAGAGCAAATCTCCCTTTGATGTGCCACTTCCCATCTTGATGCCTGGATGCTCCCACTGGGGCAGGGTACTGGGAAATAGAAGGTGGGAAGGAGGGAGGGAGGAAGGGAGCCAACGTGGGGGAAGAGCACAACCCGACCCCTGCTTTGCCTCTGGGCCTCTGCTATAGAACCTAATGTTTGCTAAACTGCTGGAGACGGCAAATCTGAACCCCCTCCTCAAACTCCCTCTGGCCTACAAGATCCCACTCTGTGAACAGCTGAAAATTATTGACATTGTGGGTTTGATCCCCATCTGGGTTGGTTAGCTTCCCAAAAAGAAAAAAAAATCTGTACCTCAGTCACAGATTGAGCCCTAACCCTGACCGCACAGTATGACCCCCTGACCCTGGCCACAGAAAGCACCCTAAGCCCAGTCAAATCTGCAGGGGCCAAAGGTAGCCTGGCATGACTGTGGCCAGATCAGTTTGATCAGTCCTTACCCCTAAAGGAAATTTTCAACCAACCCAGAGGGAGTCAAAAGCAATCATCTTCCTTTTTCATAGGGCAGTAAATGTTTACTGTCCCAAGGTATAGTCTATTCCAAAAAGCTCCAGCACAGGTCATTCAGGTCTCAGGAAAGCTCCCCGCTGTGCCCTGAGTCACTGTCCCTCCGGTCAGTCGGAGGCTCCCAGAAACAATGGGCTCCAATTAGGAAATCAGAAAATAGAATTTGCTGCAAAAGAGGGAGGAAGTTATATATATACAGCTATAAGCACTGGATGGGAAGTGAGAGGATTTACGTTCAAGTTCAAACTGTGCTACCTGCTATCCATTAAATTGTGGGTGAATCAGTACCCCGTCAACACCTCAGTTTCCTCATCTGTAAAACGAGACTAGATATTCTCAAAAGGTCTCTCCCAGCCCTAAATTCTATGATTTGATAAACATATATAGGTACATATGCTACAAGCTAAGAAATAAGTATACTGTGTTGGCATATCTTTGTATCATATGCATAAGAAAGAATTTTTATTAATTTTATTAATAACAATAACTAATAATATAGCACTTACTATATGTCAGGCACTGTGCTAAATGCTTTACAATTATTATCTCACTTGATGCTCACAACAACCCTGGGAGGTAGATGCTATTCTTTTTACAGATGAGGAAACCTAGACAAACAGGTTAAGTGACATGTCATACTGCTAGTACATATCTAAGGTCAAATTTGAACTCAGGTCTTCCTGATTCTGGGCCAGCACTTATCTACTACACCAGCTAACTTTTATTATCTGAAATAACTGTGCAAATGACCACCTCCCTTCTTTAAATCAGCACCTTCTTGATCTCTGTGCAGCCTCGACACAGGGATGCTCTCTCGTCTCTGGGTTTTCCTGACACCACTCATTCCTGGTTCTCCTCCTACCTGACTGCTCCTTCTCAGGATTCTTTGCATCCTTCAGATCACACCCAGTCCTGGGCCTTCTACTCTTCTCCCTTTATAGTTCAGAAACTATAGTTTTCTCTCTTGGTGATCTCATCAATTCCTATTGGTTCAATTATCATTCTTATGCAGATAATTCCAGATCTATTTATCTGTTCCTAACCTCTCTCCTGACCTTCACCAACAATCAACAGCTGCCTATAGGACAAACTAACATCCCGTTGACATCTAAAACTCAGCATGTCCAAAACAGGACTCATTATCTTTCTACTCCAAAACCCTCCCTTCTTGCAAATATCCCAATTACTCTCAAGGACTCCACTATCCTCCAAGTTAACAAACTGAGTTTTATCCCTCACACTCACCCCATATGTCCAATACATTGCCAAGTCCTATAATTTATACCTTCTCAGTATTTCTCATATATGTCCCCTGCTCTTCCCTCACACAACCACCACCTTGGTGCAGGCCCTCCGCACTTTATGTCTGGACTATTGCAATCGCCTGCTGATTGGCCTTTCTTCCTCAAGTCTCTCCCCACCTCCAGTCCTTTCTCCACTTGGCTGCCAGCTCCCTAAAGCACACTTCTAAACTCTCTCTCTCTCTCTCTCTCTCTCTCTCTCTCTCTCTTTCACTGTGTGGGGGAAAAGTGCCCATTTCTTCAAAGTAGTCAGAGACCTTTGTCTCTCTCTCTCTCTCTCTCTCTCTCTCTCTCTCTCTCTCTCTCTCTCTTTCTCCCTCTCCCTCTCCCTCTCCCTCCCTCCCTCCCCCTCACACACACACACACACACACACTGCCTCCCCATTCAATAAACAACTCTAGTGGCTTCCTATTATCTCAAGTAAGAAATATAGAATCTTCTCTCTGACTTTTAAAGCCCCTTAAAATCTAGCCCCTTACTACCCTTCCAGTTTTCTTATACCTACTTGGTTTCGTGTACTCTATGACTCAGGAATATTAATTAACCTTCTTGCTGTTCTTCACACACAACTCTCCATCTCCCAACTTTGTCTTTTCACTGCCTGGAATGGTCTCCTTCTTCACCTCCCATTTCTGGCTTCCCTACATTCCTTCAAAATTCACCTCAAATCCCACCTTCCACAAAAAGCCTTTGCCAGTCCCATCTTCACCCTCCCTAAATTTCCCCTCAACTGTTAATGCCTTCCTTCTAAGACTACTTTCCATTTACCCTGTATATATCTTATATATACATGTATGTTAGTATCATGTTTGCATGTTGTCTATCCCATTAGAAGGTAAGCTCCTTGAGGGCATGGGCTGTTCTTTTCATCCCCAGTGCTTACCATAATCCCTGGAACATGATAAGCGCTTAATAAATTCTTGTTGACAGATTACCTCAACAAATACCAGGCTTGTCAATTGACACAAAAATCTGAGTGGTCTCTTGAGGTATTCTTAAGTTCTGGTTCTTCTAGTGTTAAGTACCTGCTAACAGGTCTATGGGCAATAGTGATACAGTGATGGGACACAGGCTAGACACAATCCCTTCCTCAAAGAGTTATACTTGGGGCGGCTAGGTGGCGCAGTGAGTAAAGCGGCAGCCCAGAGTCAGGGGGACCTGAGTTTGGATCCTGGCCTCAGACACTTAACACACACACACACACACACACACACACACACACACACAAACTAGCCGTGTAACCTTGGGCAAGTTACTTAACCCCAGTTGCCCTCCAAAAGGCAAAAAAAAAAAAATTGAGTTATACTCAATAGCTGATCATATATTTATATCTCTATCTCCAGATCTGCTTCCTGGGCATCAGAATGTCTCTTCCGGACAAGAACTGTCTTTACCATCAAAATTGCAACAACTTGGGCAGGAACAGTGTTGTTACACACAAATTTATATATCAGCCTCGGGATTCCTCTAGAGAAGGCACTGTCTCTTCCCTCTTCCCCCACTCCCTATCCCCACTTCCTGGAGGCAGAGACTTTATGTCTATCAATGAATCTGCACATAAACAACTTTCAGACTGGGATAGATGGACTTTAAGAACAGAATGGACTCTGGACATAGAATCATAGAACCCTAAAACTGGAAGCAATCTTACATCTCAGGGCTTAACTCTCTCATTTTACAGATGAGAAAACTGAGGCTCAGAGCAGGCAAATAACTTGACCAAGGTAACACAACTAGTAAGTGGTAAAGCTCCAACTTTAGCCCAGGTCTTCTGGATATGCTCAGTTCATACAAACACCTATATCGATATGGGAGAGAGAGGGAGAGTTTTCCACATTTCTACATGAAACCACCAGGCCACCAACATTCTCAGTGGACACTCAGTGAATACAGCATGACTAAGACCAAGATGCCAACCCATGATATATAATTACAATGTAAAAGCTACTAACATCCCTTGAACGTTTTCAGAACTTTCTGTTGCTAAACAGTGCTTTCCTGTCTAGCCTCACATTTTGTTCTCATGCCAGCTCTGGCTTGTGAAAAAGGAACATCAGAGTAATTCTCCCATTCAGCAGATAGAGAAGTTGAGCCCTAAAGAGAATCGGTGACTAACCCAGAGTCCAACAGCAAGTGAGGAACCAAGACAGGACTAGTGACTTAGTCTCTTACTTCCCAGAAAAGGAGGCTAAGCCCTCACTTCCCTTCATTTCCCTGCCCACCACAATTTGGAGGGGGAATCTCCAGGGTGATGGGGAACAAGGCAGTGGGAAAAGCTTCTCTTGCCAAGGACTTTCTCCTGCTCTACCAGGAAAGTTGCCTTCCTCCCCCCTCTTTCTCTTTTGGAAGCTTATCTCTTTCCTCCTACCATTTCCCATCAGCTCCCAATATCGATCTCTGTCTCTATTCACATGTTCTTTGTTCTTTGCTCCAGCAAGCTACAAGTGGTTAGTACACTGAAGAGGTTTCAACCTTCCTAAAACAGAGCCCAACCTCAGGCATATCCTAACTTAATCCATGGAATGCTGGGGGGTGGGAGGGGAGAAGGGAGATAGGGAAAAGGAGATAAGCAGTTCCTGGGGAAGAAGGGATGGGACTGAGAAAACTTTGGAGGGGAGAAGTAAGAAGCTAGGGGACATGAGGAAAGGACTGGGAAGTATATGAAAAGAGAAGGAGTAGGGACACTGAGAAGTGAGGGGCTAAGAAAACTTGGGAAAAAATCAGAATCTGTGGGTCAGTGGGAGAGAGGGTTGAGAGAATACATGAGAAGAGGGAGGAGACAGAGGAAACATTTGGGGAAGAGTGAGAAGCTGGGGTGATATGGCTGGGTAAGACTGGAGGAAGTGTCCAAGGGAAGGGTAATGGGGGTGGGTGTAGGAAACAACACCAAGCAAAGAAAAAAGAGACTAGGACTGAGGTAAATTGACTAGAGGGAGAGGAATAGGGGCTTGAGAGAAATAGAGAAAGGTTTTTCCTTCCCTACCTCCAGATCAGGGCTGAGGCCCCTTTATCTGGGGCTGGGGGATTAAAGTCTTTAATGAGGGCTCAGAGGCTTAAGAGTTTAGAGGCGATAGAGCTTTTATCCATGGGTTAAGAGTGGGGAGGGGGAGAGGAGGCCTGGGGTCTTCACTAACCTTCCCCAATCTTTCCCTTCCCTGAAGCCTGCCTACCCTCCCCATCCTGCAAATCCTCTGCTCTTTGGCTGACAAAAATGATCCCCTCTATGGAATCCTGAAATAATAGATGCTTTAAATCTTATTTGCATAGTTCTGCCTTTCTCCCCCCCTCCACAATTCCCTCTACTAGGTACCTCCTCCCCCCAGGTCCCCTCTCTCCAAAGTCTCACTACCCCCTCCCTCTTACTAACCTTTCATTCTTGCAATGGGGCCCTGCTTTGGACTTAGGATGATTAAGAAGGTTTGTTGGTCCAAAACCTCTTTTGCCCATTCATTTCCCCTGATGCAGGAAGGTCCAGTGGGCAGCCCTACTTCCCAAGTGATGCCGCAGCTATCCTGAAGAGCCTAGGAAGCTGGAGTTGACCTGGGATACATGATGAGGACTCAACCAACAAGGTAGTCACTTCTCTCCTGATGCTGGCCCCGGCCCTCAGTCCACAGTCTGTTTTCTTGTCTCCTATACATATACATCCTTCACCCTCTGCTCTGAGAAAGGGCTATTGAAGAGCCACTTGGAAGGACAGGTCTGGGAGACAGGAAATGAAATGGTTGGGGGAGGGAGAAGGACAGGGTATCAGAATAAGCATTAGAGAATAATAGATTCCTGGGACTTAGAAACTGATTCCTGGGGATCAGGTTGTAGGATTCCAGGTATCAGGGGCTGGATTTGTGATCCTAGGGATCAGGAGGCATGATCTATGGATTCGGACCTAGGGTTGGGAGCTGGATTTGGGGCATTAGGGACTAAAACCTGGTCTTCAGTTACTGAATGTAAGGTATTTCCTACTGGACTGCCAGTTTTCAGACCTATATAAACTTAATCTGTTTCCAGAAAGCAGAAATAAGACCTATGAATGGGCTTCAGTTTTCAGATCCACCACTTAGTACAAAGCCTTATATGAAGTAGGTGCCTAATTAACATTTATTGACTGAATGACTAACCCATGTGTACCATCAATGTGATATTCACAGTGCCCATGGTGGCTATGAATATGCTGGTGTAGATGTGAATCAAAAAATGTAACAGGCTCTCCTCATGGAGGACAGAACCAAAGCATTTATTCAAATACCAGAAAAACAAGTCCCAAAACCAGAAAGTCAAAGTCATTACAGTAACCACGAAGTTGGTACACATAGTGAATACTCACATTCCCAAGCCTTCAAAATGAAACAGGCTCCCTCAAGCAAGGATCCTCCTCTCTTCACTCACTGTAGCTCCTCAGCCTCCAGGCTGCTTGCTCCCAGCAGTTCTCTTTCCTGGAAGTTCTGGCTGACTCTCAGAAGTTCTCAGTTCTGTTCTCAGAAGTTCTGGCTCTCTAGCTTGGGCTTTTCCTTATATGTGGTATTATCTCCTCCCTGTTCTGCCCCTTCCTGTTACATCAGCAAGTTAATCCCACTTCAGGATTCACAAGTTCTGGATCTTAATACTTGACACAATCATGAACTTGAAACAAGGTGCTAAGTCCCTGTTTGCTTGCCAATACAAGGGGCATGGAAGATTTTCAAATCCCATTACCATTATACCATGTGACTTTGGATAACTCAACCTCTATGGGCTTTTTTGCTTATCTGGAAAATTAGATCAGACTAAGTGACTCCCAATATTCCTTCTAGCTCTGAATCTATGATACTAAGGAACAGAAAAAAAGATTTGTGGTTCAATACTAGTAATAGCTTTCCAACAATTAAAGCTACACAATCATTCCATCCTTCAGCATTTATTAATCACCTACCAGGCACAGTGCTATAGGCTTGAGATACTAAAGAAGGTAAAAAGTAACCTCTGCTCTCAGGGAGCTCACAATCTAATGCAGGGGTGGGGAACATGTAGCTTCTAGACCACATGTGACCCTCTAGGTCCTCAAGTGAAGCCCTTTGACTGCAACCAAACTCTGAGGACTTGAGGAACTAAAGGGCCACAGGCAACCATGAGGCCACAGGTCCCCCCCCACCCCCCAAAGGAAAAGTACCAATTGCCTTGTGAGACTACTCTGCTCCTGATCAATGAAAGTGTTCAAGCAGAGGTTGATAACCACCTGTCAGACTGTATCCTTAAATAGGATGGGAGATTGGACAAGATGATCTCCAAGTCCTTCAGTGATTCAAGACTTCTCTATATTGGGGGTCAAGATATGAGTAATCAGGCAGCCAGTGTTTAGCTACTAGTGACCAGCCTTCCTGGATACCTGGCCTCCCCAGGTGGCTGGGGATCAGATATCCTGGGATCAGCACTGTCATTGTTGGTAATTCTGGGCAACTGAGCACTGTTGCAGCAGGGTACTGCCCCACCCCTTTGGCCCATGGCATACTCTGGGTACCAGCTCTGCCAGACAGAGAGTGGAAAACTTCCAAAGCTGGGAGTTGGTAAGGCCCTGGGCATCCCTCCTTTCTTCCTCCCTCTCACACCCACAAACTCCCTGGCTGGGAACACTTCTGGCACTCCTCCTCTTCCTCCTCTTCCTCTTTCTCCTCCTCCTCCAGTTTACTTCAACTTCTTTGCCCCACCCCACCCCCATACATACACCAGCCACCACAGCTAAAAGCCTTCTCCTAAGAAGAAGGAGGAGCAATAACAATAATGATAGCTGACATTTATGTAACATTTTGAGGTTTACAAAGCACGTTACAAATTAGCAAGGGGGGAATCTGGAGAAATTCCCATTTGCTGGACTGACACACCTCATCCAGAAGCCAGAGCACACATTTCCAGTTCTATGAGAAATGCTGCAGTCCCGAAGATCAGGAGCTCCCCTGATTACTTTGCTAGACATACATTACTTTAATACTCAAACTGTTGAGGTTCCCAGAGCCTATACCCTATCAGAACAACCCTGTGAGGTAAGAGCTGCAGATATTTGGATCCCCATTCTGAAAGTGTGAAAACTGAGGCTAAGAAAGGTTAAATAATTTCTGTCCATGAGCCAATCAATCAACAATTTTTTCAGCACCTTACTAAGTACTAGGATGGGTCCTGTGCTAGACTGTGGGAAAACAAAGACAAAAATAAAATACAGGCCTCAAGGGGCTTATTTCTTTGAGGGACAGGCTGAGGGAAGACAAAAGGTAGCTATATAGCAATCAAAATCAGGTTTCTTGATCCCAAGTTCTATGCCATCTCCACTAGGCAAAGGAAACTTCTCCTCTCATATCACATCCCTCCTCCTCCCCCCAACAAATAAATGTGTCCTAGGCAGAAAATAAGGAGTTATGGGAAAGTTCTAAAGAACTGCTAAAGGACCCTATGCCTCAGCGAGACTGCCCTCTCTTTCCTTCCATACTGTCCCCCTTAGTAGGCATTTCACTGGCAAAATTCGGGGATGACTTTGATTTCCTCTAAGCCTACAAACCATAAAGATAATGATGTCTTTGTGTGCCCCCTACAAATTCATAGGATTTGTATCTAGAAAAGTCTATATTTCAGCTATTAGAGAGCATTTAGCCCAGGAGCTGTTAACTTTTTTTTAATAGCATGGAACCCTTTGGCAGCCTTGTGAAGCTTATGGACCCTTTCTCAGAAATGCATTACAGAGGAAATCAATTATATTGAAATGCAGTGGTCAATTAAAAAAAAAAAACAGGTTCACAGACTCTAGGTTAAGAAGCCCTGATCTAACACAGATGAAGAAACTGAGGCTTACAAGGGAGAAATGACTTCTTCAGGGTCTCATAGGTACAGTTAAAAACCAGGGTCCTCTGATTCCAAATTCAAAGCTTTTTCAGACACACTTCACTATGTAATGGTGCACCCCACCCCCATGTAAATTATATGGAAACTTGCCTGCCTGTCCCTGTGGGAGTTCTTATGGGTCTAAGTCTGTTTTCCAGTATGTGAGTCCTGTGTCCCCAGGTAGAATCTATATTCACTCCCCTCACCTCACCCCCAGGCACTTGGCAGCAGGAAAAAGAGCAGACAGAAGAGAGAAACCTGTTCCACACCCAGAATTTTCACCCCATTTCCTGTATTTAGCCCCCAGTTTCAAACTTAGTGCCCCACCTTCCCTGGCCCCTAACATCCTGTCACTTATATTTCCACACACACAATTCCTCTGGAAATGGGATAGTGGAACTAGTATCAATAGACCCCAAGAAAAATCCCCACTCAGATTGTTAACAGCTTCCCCTCCAAACCCAAAGTTTGTCCATAACCCTCTCCCTCTATATTTAGCACCTACTTATAAGTCCACACTGGCTACATCTTCAGCAAATTCTCACCCTGTGCTAAATGAACCCAATGGAGGCCCTAGTAGCTGGCTCCCAGGGTAGGGATTTCCCCATTCCAAAGGAGTCTCCAACCCTGTCCCCCAATCCCAAATTCGACTCAGGCAGCCAGAATAAGAATTCTGGCTGGAAATCCATTCTGGATTTAGGGACTGGAATTTCCCTTGGTGTGGGCGGAAGCAAAGAACTGATCAGGTGAGCGGGTTTACAGAGTTGAAGGGAGGTGGGGCTGAATGGAAAAATTTGCTCCGTCCCCCTACTCCCTACCCCACACCCCACGCCCCACTAGTGACTCAGGTTTAACTGTAGTAGTTGATGCAGGACAGAAAAAAATAATTCCCCTGTCTCTTTGTCCCAGCCAGTAAATACCAGAGCAACTCCTACTCCCTTCCCCCCCCACACACACACACACTGCACCCACTCTTTGCTTACAAACACCGTCTCCCCCACTCCTTTTAAATTGGCATTTAAAACCAATCACAACTTGGGCCCTTCCTACCTTTCCAGTCTTCCTACACTTTACTGCCCTCCAAATTCAACAACACTGGCTTTTCTGTTTCTCTCACATAAAACTCCATCCCCTGCCTCTCTTGCCTTTTCACTAGCTGTCCCCCAAGCCTAGAATGCTATCCTTCCTCACCTTACCTCTTGGCTTCCCTTCTTTCCTTCAGAATTCCATTCACATAACATCTCTTGCCTTTCCCAGTCCCATCTTTCCCACCCCATACCCCATCCCCTCCCCAAATGCTAAATGCCTTCTCTCTGAAATTACTTTCCATTTACACTGTATACGACTTGCATGTACAGTGTTTTTCATGCTTTCTCCCCCACCTTAAAACGTAAAGCCCTTTGAAGGCATGAACTGGTTTTGCCTTTCTTTGTACTCCAGAGTGCTTAGCATAGTTCTTGGCACATACTAAGTCTCTAATAATTACTTACTAACTTACTGACTCAAACAGCCCTTTAAGATGGAATTATCATCTACCCACCATCTCACAACCCCAGGCAATCTAGGCTGAAAGGGGAAAAAAAGGGGATGTTAGTATTTCTTAGAGTAAGACCATGGAGAGCTACAGTGGAAGGGAAGAAGGAGTTCTGGGAAGATGAGCTCATCTCAAGGCAGGAAATATTTACTATCTTTTCCCTTTCCCAAGCTTGTTCCCCTAGGCCACCAGGTATCACCATTGCGGATAATGAAGAATGGCTCACATTTAAATGAACATGAAGATTTACAAAGTGGTTACATTGTATCTCATATGATCCTCAGGACAGCTCCATGACTTGGGAAGTGCAACAGCTAGCCATAGTTATTATTTTACAAAGGAGGAAACCAAGCACAATGCCTCGCACACAGCACATCCTTTGTAAATGCCTAATATTGTTATCTTTTTTAAAAATTTGTCTCTATATTTTAGAGATCCAAGCTGTTTGGCTCTGGTTAATATCCAAGTGAGTCTGCCTTCCCTGAACCCAATCTGTCTGACAACACAGTGGAGGCAAGGAAAGGAGAATGCCCCAATAGGGAAGTGAGACTGGGAATGCAGTAAACATCAGTTTCCCTAGATTTTAGCAAATCATTTGACAAAGTCTCTTATGCTCTTCTTTTCTTTTTTTTATTATGAATTTAACAAATATCAAAGAAATGAACATTTCAATATGTAGGGGAAAACTTGGAGGAAAGGTTGTGTACCAGGCTATGAATTTCTATTATGTAGTTTGATATTTTTAAGGTGTATCTTACATTTAACACAATAGTTTAAAAAATATATCTATTGACTTTGGAGGGAGGTAGAGGGGGGCCTTTCCCTACATGGGAACAAGGGCACAATATACCCAAGAGGGAAAAAGAAGATGTCCATCACCCATTCCCCATCCTGATGGCTTAAGGTTCCTTTCTGTTCCAGAAGTCCCTTCCTCCAAGAGAAGGGCACCTTATCTTCCCTGATTCCTCTGAGGGGCATAGGTTGGATGGAGCCAGGCTGAGCTCAGAGTTCAGGGCCAGTCAAAGATGCAAGCTAGGGTCATCTCTAAGAAGTTCTCTACCTCTGTCTTCAGTTTGACAATATTATCTATATTTGTGGAATTCCTGTCTAGATGACATATTCTCCCCTTTGCCCATTTTCAGAGATCTAGAAGACTAGAGACAACAAAGGACAAGCATGCCAGAAAAGTACTATGTGGCCCATCCTTCTCCTATTCTCCTTGAGACCTCCACTTGGACTTCTGTCCTTCATGGTGCCAAATTAGAAAGATTCAGGGGTACTCCCATAAGGCATACCTAACCTGTCCCTGCTTCTCCCCTCAGCCACACCTCTTACCTGGCCCTTTTGCCCAGTCATGTGTCTTACCCATTTCTAATCCAGAGACTTCTGACAATCACTGACATCCCTTTGCCTGAAATCCCCAAACTCTATCAAATCACTTGCTTCTTGTGTTTCCAACATTTCTGTCCTTATGTCACTTCCAGCAAGCACTCCTACAATGAAATTCTGCCTAATAGCTAACATTTCTATAGCTCTCTGCTAAGCATTTTGCAACTGTTACCTCAGTTGATTCTCACAACAAACCTGGGTGGTAGGGGCTATTATTATTGTCGTTTTATTGATGAGGAAACCGAGGCAGAGGTTAGGTGACCTGCCCAGAGTCACTAGTTACTAAATAGCTAAAGCCACATTTGAACTCGGGTCTCCCTGATTTCAAGTCTGGCACTCTATCCATTGTACTACCTAGTTATCAGTTTCTCCATCTAGCATCCCCTTGGCTACCTTCACCATTTCCTCCTCACCCCCATAACCCTCTACCTTAAATACATACCTAGGATCATAGCATTTAGAGTTAGAAGGGACCTTAGAAATTGCCAATTCCCTCATTTTACAAAACTGGAGTCCTAAGAAGGAAAGAAATTTTCCCAAGGTCAAAAAGGGTGACAAGGGGCAGGTAAGTGGTGCAGTGAATGGAGAGCATCAACCCTGGAGTCGAGAGGATCTGAGTTCAAATTCTACCTCAGACACTTGACACACTAGCTGCATGACCTTGGGCAAGTCACTTAACCCCAATTGCCCTGCCTTCCCCCTCCAAAAAGACCAAAAAAAAAAAAGGGTGACAAAAGCCAGAGTTATGATCAGAACCTAGATCTCTTCTGACTCCATATAGTGTTCTTTCTACTATGCCTTAACTGCATTCTCCTACCCCGTACCCCTTCCCCAACTAACCTTGCACCCTCCTTTGTATATGATACAAGCATACTTAACATTGTCAGGGTTTTGACAGGTTCTGTTTTGAAAGTCCCCATCTGTGTGACTGTCTCTGTAAACCCCACAAAGGCAGGGCCATAAGTCTAGGTGCTGTGTCAAATGCTTATCATAGGTGGTAATGTTTTCACTAAGGTTTGACAATAGTCCCCTTGGAAAGAACCTCTGCAAACATGGAAAGGGGAAGAGATGGGAAAGGAGGAAGAGGACCACCCAGCTCCTGAACTCAAAGCCCTTTCCTACCCTGGAGCCTATGGGTTCTCACACCTACCCACCTCCAACCCTAGGAAACAGGGAGGGGCAGGGACTCATTGTCCAGAGGAAGAATCAGAGGCCCAGAGACGTCAGTGACTCACCCACATTCTCACAACACTTGAGGGGGGGTTGGGAGAGGGAAAAGGTTAAAGAGAGCTTGGCTGTCCAGAAGAGTCTCCAATGTTATCCTAGAGACTCTAGGAGACTCTTCCCTAGTCAAATCAAGTCAAGAAACATTTCTTAAATGCCTACTATGTGATGGGTTCTGTGATAAGTGCTGGGGATAAAAAGAAAGGCCAAAAAACATCCTTGCTTTTAAGAAACTTATAGTCTAATGGGGAAAACAAAATGAAAATAACTATATTCAAACAAAATATATACAGTATAAATTGGAGATAATCTTAGAGGGAAGTCACTGGCAATCAGGGCTATCTAAGGAGGACTAAGTATGTTAATCCAGAGCCCCTAAGAGTGGAGACCATGTCTCCTCCATTGGACTGGTCCATCAGACTCTGAGTCCAGGAACTACATCTCTTCTTACCAGCCTAGGGCTCTGACCACAAATGGGTCTCAGTACTGATCTATGACTAGCCATTGAGACACTTGAAGTTATGCATTTAGCTCAAAAGTCATCTGCCCATCTCATGTGAATCTGACCTGATGCTTTGCTCCCCAACCCTGTAAAGCTGGGCTGAGGATGCCCCACCCACAGAATCACTGGATCATGGATTCTGAACTGGAAGAGACTTTAGGGCTCAAGTCCAACTCCCTCATTTTGCAACTGAGGAAACAGCCCCAAGAGCTTAAGTCACATATTAAGTATATGAGCAAGGCTTCAAAGCTAGGTCTTCCTCACTCCAGTTTCTGTCTTCTTCACTCCACTCACACCAATCAAACCCTAGTCTTTATCCTGACAGGCCCTATGGCTGTGCTCTGAGCTCACAGATGAGAGGACAAGACCTTGACATAGCCATCTTTTCCTCATACCACAAGAGACAGCACTCCCTGACACCACCCTGGAAGAACAGGTGCTGATCAGGTAGCTGAATAGCCAGAAACCCGTGCACTGGACACTAACAAAGTTATCTCACCTAACTCCATGATCCCCTACAAGACTGTTCTTCCTCCTCCTTTCTACCACCTGTAGCCTTTCCTGTTCTTAAAAAGATTTGGGGAATGATTCCACATTCCACATATGAACCCTCCACATGGCTCATTTCTCTGTGTTTCTGGGTCAGTCTGCTCTGCGGTAGGAGGCCAAGGTTAAGATTAAGTACCTGTCTGGGCTAATTAATTTCATGCAGAAAGAAACTTTCAGAGAATCTCTTTCAGTCTCTGTGGCCAGACAGGTGATACAGTAGAAAGACGCCTTGATGTGAGTTAAGACCTGAATTCTCTTCTCAGCTCTACCACTGCCTGGGTGTGTTAAATCCTTTCACTCTTTGGGTCTCACTGTTCTCATCTGTAAAAGTGAGAAGGCTGGATCCTAGGGTACCTCTGTGTGCTAACATTCTATGAGTGTGTAACAGCTGGGTAATTTAGGAAGCTGGGATTTGGGGGCATGAATATTGCATATATTTTCATCCTCAATTGAGATGTAAGTTTTACTGAACTACTTTCTTCCCTTTTTTGACTATCTGACACAAAGGATGGATCTCTGGGAAGGAGAGAGGAGTTTATTTGACTGATGAAACTGACCCCCCAAAAATATCAATAAAAATGTTTAATAATCGAGGGGGGAAAGGGAGAAGAGAAGTTCCTTGAACCCTCCATGATCTCTTCCCACCATAAGACCCCTCCTCATGACTGTGTCCCCTCCAGAAGGGTTAGCCCGGTCCAAGGAAGGGCCCCTCTTCATATTTCTTCCCAGAAACTCCCCCCCTAACCTGAAGGAGCAGTAAGAAGAAGGGTAGCCAAGGAAAAAAATCTCAGGATGGGATAGCCAGGACCCCAGAGGGGAAAAAAGTCTATAAATATCCTTCTCTGTTGAATTCTTTTCCTGGATCCCAGTGCCCCTAACCCAAGGATTCTGGATCTATCTTCCCCAAACAAGGGGTGTGGGGGGATTGGGTGTCAACCCAAGGGAGAGGCAGCAGGAAAAGGGAAACTGAGTGTGTCCCTGCCTGCCCCAGCCTGTCCCCTATATCCGGGGAAGGGTGAGAATGAGTCTTTACTGGAGGAGGGGGGAGCAGCAAGGGGCCCTGTTGAGATAGGGTGGGGAACCCCCTGTCTGGACATGTTAGGACAGCCAGAGACACAGTTGTTTCTGCTGATTAAAGTGTTTGTGAAGATTGAACTACATTAACAGATAAAACACCCCTCCCGCGCCCCCCCCCCGCAAACATGAGCCCCTACTACTCTCCTACGATCTTAGGGACAGAGAGCTTACATGCTCCCAGAATTGTGCCTCAGGGAAGAGATAAGCTGAAGAAGAGGGAAATTGGGAGAAAGATGTCTGCTAATTTTGCTCTCCTTCAGAGTAATGAAGAAGGTGGGGATGGCAGACCTGTCTTGTCTACCCTTTCCCAGAAGGGAGAATGAACAGAAGGCCTGAGCCCACAACACCCTGCCCCATCCCTAGACAGACCAGTTGCCTGGAGAGGGAAGAACTAAGAATGAGAGGGAGGCAGGGGAAAGAGAGAGGAGAAAGAGGAAAGTGGAAGAGGCTGCCACAGTTTCTCTAACCAGGTCATCCCCTTCTTCCCTGATCCCTCTGCCTGTCCAAGAACTTGGGGTCTGGGTTGCCCCTATCAGGGCAAGGAGGGAGTGGATGTTGACCTTGGGGTGAGAAGGCAGAAAAGAGGTTTGGGCAAAATACCCGAAAGAAAAAGACATGGAAAAAGAAAAGACAAAGTTTCAGTGCTAGGCAAAAGTTCAAAATCTGCTATAGACTCTCCAGGTGCTATCTGCCACCCAATAGACATGCATAGGAAGCCATAACTAGAGCCTCTCTCCCATCCAAATATTCTCCAACTATGTTCTCTACGGTTGTTGACCACAGATGAAACAGAATCCCAGGGTTTCTTTTCTTCCCCATTCTCTTTACATCTTCCTACACTTAATTCAATCAACCAACAAATATTTATTAGCACCTACTATGTTTCAGGCCCTGTATTAGGCACTGGATTCCTCTGAGCTTTGGCTGGAGAAGTGTACCTACTAGACTGGAATCAGGACCCTCTAGGGAATAAAGGACAAGGAATGTGGAGCTCTTCCCTCAGGCTAGGGACTCTGGGACAGACTAGGAACTCCCCCAGGTAAGTGGCTATCTCCTCCATCAGACCAGAGGCTCTGAGATGAATGCACCAAGCACAGTAAGACAGAGACAATAAGACACAGTTCAATCCAAGCATGTGGATATTCAGAGCATGATTGAAGAAGAATGTCTGAAGGGAAACCTCTTCCCCCATCCATTATACTGTGAACTCCTAAAGAGCAAGGACTTTTTTTTCTGCCTTTCTTTGTATCTTCAGCATTTATCACAGAGCTTGGCACACAGCAGGCACTTAAGAAATGTTTTTGACTCATTGGCCTGACCCCCAGCTATCTCAGACTACAGGAATATAAGCAGAGAGCAATCATACTCAGAGAGAAGACTCAATAGGGAGTATCTCCTGAATCCTGCTAAGCCTCTTAGCCATGGTAGAATGTATTCATCTGGATACCACCTGAACGGTGCCTTCCATCAAGTAGAGATGGGTACAGAATAAGGCAGAAAGCCTAGAGAATGGGGCTAAAGATCACTTGGACTTATGGAACTTTCTGGCTGTCTTCTTAGATCTCAGCCCCCAAGGAATGCCTGAGGGGGAGAAGGAAATATTGGGGAAATGAAGTAGGAAGGGTAGGAAACTGGTCAAAGCCTTTCTCAGATTTGGAGGTAAGAAACCACCAAACTAATTTTCCCAAGTGGTAGGCCAAACCCCACTCAGAATTAGGGAATCACATAACATTAGAACTAGAAGAAAACTTAGAGGTCACTTCATCCAAATCCATCACAGAAATTAGGGTAGGTAGGTGTCGCAGTAGGTAGAGCACTGGCCCTAGAGACAAGAGGACCCAAGTTCAAATATGGCCTTGGACACTTACCAGCTGTGTGACCCTAGGCAAGTCACTTAACCCTATTTGCCTCCATTTCCTCATCTGTGAAATGAGCTGGAGAAGGAAATGGTGAATCATTGCAGTATCTTTGCCAAGAAAACCCCAAATGGGGTCATGAAGAGTCAGACAGGACTGAAACGACTCAACAACAAATCATGGAAAGTGAAGCCCATAGAGGATTGGGGTAGCTGGGAGCCATGGTGGGTGGGAAGAGGTTTCTCTTCCAATGTACTTATTCAACCGCATCACTGTCCAACTGCTGTAGTCATGCCATTAGTGAGTAACAAAGGCCAGTCTTCTGACTCCAAGCCTAATGCTTCACACTATACTTTCTTTTCTTTCAGATCAATTAAATACAATGTTATATAGCCATAAACTATGTATCTGTCAATATTCTCCTGCCTTTGAACTTACCCCCATTACCATTTTCAGGTTGTTGTTTTTTTTCTGCTCTCTTTCTCTCTTCTCCATATTCCTGTATTCATCCATCCTTTATACACACACCATAGTTATAACCCCAAATGCTCAAGAGTCAAATTCTTCTCAAAGTGTCAGCCTAGCTGTTACCACCTCCAATTCAACTTTCATACCTTTGCTACACTAATTTCCTTATTCTTAGTTCCAATTATGTCATCCCTCTGCTCAAAAGTCCTCAATGGCTCCCTATTGCCTTCCAAATAAAGTTCAAATTCCTTGACCTGGAATTCGAGGTCCTCTACAATCTGACAGCACCCTACCATTCTGGTCTTATATTTCTCCCTTCTCCTTCCCTTTATGTATTCTATGCCTCAGCCAAAAGAGCACTTGCTTTTTCCAATACATGCCCCAATGCTTTCCTGCCTATATTCACAGTGTGCTCTATCTGTAGAAGACCCTCTCACAATTTCTTCATGTCTGATTGCTACTCATCCTTTAAATAGAAACTCAAATGACACTTTCTTAATGAAGCCTTTCCTGACCTCTGATCCCAAGTATTCTAGGAAGGACATACCCTTCATTCAAGACATAGACAAGCTGGATGAATCTCATTCAGAAAGGATGTGATTCAGAAAGGATGGAGAGGAACCTCAAAACTGTGCCATGGTAGGTTTAGTTGAAGGACCTAGGGTTGCTTATCATGAGGAAGAGAAGATACAGATCAGGGTAGGGCATGATAACTAATTTTGAGTATTTGAAAAGTTGCCATGGAGAAAATGAATTAGACTTCTGCTTGGCCCCAGGAGCCAGAATAAGGAGCAATGGGGAAAAGTTGCAAAGAAACAGATTTTAGTTTAAGGGAAGGAAAAGCCTGCTAATAATTAGGGCTGCCCAGAAGTAAAATGGGCTGCCTCCTGTGGTAGTGTGCCCTGCTGGGCTCCAAGCAAAAGCTGGATGGCCATTTATGTGGCTGCAGAGGGGATATTAGTTCTCTTTTAAATTGGTCTCTTCCAACTCTGAGATTCTGCAAATTGATTTTTAATTGAACTGATACTATTTCTCCACTGGTTATCAAGGGTTGTGATTTCAGTGGGCGGGGGGCAATCCAGAGACCTTTTCCTCCCTGTAACTTCTTGGCCTTAGGGGAGGGTGTTTTATAGAGAATGACTGAAGTGCCCCGTGCCTGACTTTCTAGGGGTGAACCTGGGCAGTTCTGGGGAGAGTCCTAACCTTGCACTCCATCCCATTCAATCCAGCACTCAGCCCCTGGTGTCTGCCCACCACTGTGGAAATTTACCAGGCAAGGTGCATCACTACGGTCTTAGAGCAGGTGGGACAAAGAAACAGGAATGGAGATGGATCAGCCCTTGCTCAGGGCAGGGAGAGAGGGGGAGGGCTCTCTGGCAGCTGTGTCACTGTCACCCAAGCAGAACACACACTGGGGCAAAATGGTGCCAATTTTCATCAGCCATCTCCTCCCACATCCCAGTGCCAACAACTCTCCAGGGTGCCCCATAAGTGGTTTTGGGTCAGTCAGAAGTATCTGATGGAAATATTTGGGATATTACTATCTAGAATCCCATGTAGAAGAAGCAGGGAAAACAGTACTGAGGGCTTTCAGGCAGAGAGAGATGGGTTGGTGTGCAAGGAGGGGAGGTCAAGACAGTCATAATGAGGAAGCTTGACCAGCCTTATTCTCTCTCACTCCATATTCATAATATTCCCAAAGTAGATAAGGAGGGGACTAGTAGCACCCACTTACTCCTCTCCCCACCCTTCCCCCATTCAAAACCCCAGTGCCTGCGACAGATACCAGAACATAGGCAACTAGTGATGGGCAAATCCAGACATACAGTTGTCCACAACCTTCCCCCCTTCCCACTCTCCAGCCCGGCCCCTCTATGAGGACCTGGCAGCCACAAGTTCAATTCTCTTGTGGTTTGGGAACTAGCCCAGCTTCTCACCCTGACCTCACGGGATCATAACTTCCGTGTTGCATCAGGTTATGTAAAGTTCAGTTGCATCACACATACATATATACACTCATACAGAGCTCATTATACAATTCTTGGTGCAAGTACATGCATATGCGTGCACATACACACGCACATATAAACATACATAGACACACCCCTAGGGAAGCCTGACGTAGCACTGGCACCCTGACCTGTCCACAATGGAAATAGCAGCTTTGTTCCACCAGAGGAAGTGGGGGAAAGGGAGATAGACATGTTTATGTTTCCTCCCTGAGGTTTGGAACTGTCACATGTTTCCCCTCAACCCTACCCTAATCTTTCCCCCTACCACACTAGGAAGCTGAAGAAGAGGAGAGAAGAAGATGATAGGTCTTGGTAGGCATGTTATAACCTATGTAGAGAGAGGGATATAATCGAGATCAGGGTCATAACTAGAGTGGTACAATCAGAGTTTAGCTTCAGGGAGTCAATTAGTATTGGGTGCCAAGAGAACCATCTAGAGGCAGACTTTCTATATCCTGTGGCTACACCAGAGGGATTTCTTCATACCCAGCCCCTCCCTCAGAACTGGCAGCCCTTTCCTGGGGCATGTTTCCTCCCTAAAGTACTTCCAGCCCCTAGCCTAACCTGCTGTATACTTCTCCTCCCAGCAGTCAGGCCTTTACCAATATAAAAACCTTACCTCCTGGTGAACACTACAGGTAGGCTCCCCCCCCCCCGGCCTTTTTCACATGTGAAAATTGCAAGTTACAAGCCTGGTCAATACAACCTCTAACTAGGACCCTTTTCTAGTGGACCTTCATCAGTAAAGCATGTGCCCTGTCTGCCCTTTTCTTCTGAGGACTAAACACTGTTTTAGGGACTGAGCCCCTGGACCCACTAACTCCTGAACATCCTGCCCTGTTCCCAAACAAAATGAAAGATTTCTGACTCTCTAAGAGAAAAAAGTCCTAAGTAAAAGGTCACTGTCACCCTTTCTTGGATCCAACCTGGTCAGACTGTAGGAAACTTGTCCTTCCCCAGTAAAATCTTTAATCATTTGAATTAATCATCCCTTCTCTCTGGACCTTGTTTTTTTCACATCTGTTATATGAGAGGTAGGGACTAAATGGTCTTTCCCCCCCCAAAAAAAAAATCAGACCTGTAATTTCATCTATTTTGAGAACTCCCAGGAACTCAACAGTGCCTTGGAGTTTTAGAGCATCTCCATGGGGTATGGAGAGGTTTTGACTAGACCATCCATGATCACAGAGCTAATGTGAGTTATGCAAGTAAAACCAGAGTCTAGATTTCCTGATTCCAATGCCAACCTCTTCTCTCCACTGTGCAGTCTCTCCACATGCTTCACACCCATGTCCTCTGACTCCAAATTTATCACTCTTTCCACTACACCAAGATTCTCATCTGCCACAGACATTCTTTCCCAGTTGTGTTAAAGAGCTCTTAGCTAGTAATCAAGTAGTGAGGCTTCAAGTCCTGGATCTGCCATAAACTAGCCATGTGTTCTTAAATAAGTCACTTCTATAGACCACGGTTCCCTCTTCTGTCAAATGGGGACACTGACCCTTATTGTGCCTACCTCATAGGATTGTTATAATGTCTACATAAAATGCTAGATAGGAAAATCTTTGTAAATAAATGTAAGACTTTGTAAATAAATTTAACATGTAAACAAATAAAAGGTAAGGCTTTGCAAATAAAGAAATAAAATGTGCACTTCATAAATAAATGTTAGGTATATTTATTCTATCTGTAACGCCTTCAATCCACCACCACTACCACCACTCTTTCTGAAACTAAAAGGTTGAGGGGAAAAGGAGGTAGTAGTCAAGACCAACTTTCAATTGAGAGGATCAGAAAGGATGTGTTATACTTATAACACCCAGAAACTTGAGCTGAAAGGTTCAAAAGCAGAAACATATGGATAAGATGGCAGGTAGGTAGGACATCCTCTCCAAGCACAATGAACTAGTCACAGTAACCAATAATAGTTGGTCAATAAATTATTAAGTACCTCCTATGTGGCAAGCACTGTACTAAATGCTAAGAATAAGAAAAATGGTTTAAAAAAAGACCTCAAGCAGCTTACAATCTAATTAGCGAGATGACATGCAAACAATAAATTGGAAATAATCAACTGGATAAATTGGAGATAATCAACATTTCCTGTACCTCCTGGGTCCAGAGTAGCATATGTGCTATCTAGGAACTGAGAAAGGGTACAGCTGCGTGTCTGTAGATTAGGTATTTAATAACGTGTTGTTTTGTTGCTTTTATTGATTCTATGCCAAGAGCAAAATGTTATATGCAGCATCCCAGCAGACCTGGAGAGTTGAATCCATTATGCTAAGATCTTGTGAGTAGGTCTCAGTGAAATAAGGCAAGTTTAGAGTAGGAAGAGTTTCTGGGAGATGAAAGTACCATTAACTACAGCTCCTATACTTAGTGAGTCAACAGGATGACTGAGAGATGCACTAAAAACCAATATAAATACTTCTTGTAGAACAGGATTAGGTTAGTGATTAGCAGCACCACCTAGTGCTGAAACACCAAACTACCCAGACACCTCACCCTGGCAGTAACCCCAGGTTCTTTATATGCTCATAGACCACAAGCTCAGCCCTGTCCTACCAAGCTGAAAGTCTTTGAGTGTGAGCCCAGTGGTAGACTGTATGTCTTTCTTCTAAAGACCAGACTAATTAATGAGTTCAAAAAGGCTAATCATCAGATTGGCCACCAATTAAAGTATTTTCTGGTAATAAAAACTCATGAAGACAGAGTAAAGTTGTGGTCAATTTTGGTGGAAGGAGCACCCCAAAAGATGAAATCCTTGAAATACAGTAATAAACAGAGAAAAAAAGCAGAAATCAACAACAATGACAATGACAACACAACTCAATAATTGACAAAGAATGAGATATCCAGGAATAGGCTGGTTTGAGGAACAAGAAGACGGCAAAATGAAGAAGGAACCAAAAGACTACCTTGAATGAAATGCTATCGACAAGTCACAGAGTAGATAAGCCCCATGCAGGTAATTGAGAATGGGATGTATTCCCTATTTCCTGATACCTCCCTTATTCTAAGCATTGGTCAAAGGTTTCTTGATCCTCTGGCCCTACATTCTCAGGAAGGATAGGAGGAAGAATGATAGGAATTAGGCATTACATGCCTTTCTCAAGCCTGTTTTCTGCTTACATCTGTCCCCTTCCCCTACAGCCTCCTCCAAATGTTCCTACTCCTCCTTCCACACTCTGTTCCAGAAAGGCTTCCCTCCTGTCCCCCAGTCCTCCACCCACTTGACATTTTAAATAGGTCTGGTATTTTCTGACAGGCAAGGCAGAGTCCCTCCTCTGCTCTACTGGAAGACTGGAAGACTCCTACAATATTAGATATGTGGGAAGAAGAGAGGGAGGAAAGTCTTATTGTAGGCCCAGCAGGATTCAGAGTACCTACTGGTCACCTGTAGAATGAAATTTGCTACAGAGAAAAAAAAATATGCTATAAATATTTTTGTTGTTCAGTCATTTTTCAGATGTCTGACTCTTCGTGATGCCATTTGAGGTTTTACTGGCAAAGATACTGGAATGGTTTTGTCATTTCCTTCTCCAGCTCATTTTACAGTCAAGGACACTGAGGAAACAGGGTTAAGTGACTTGCCCATGGTCACACAACTAGTAAGTATCTGAATCCAGGTCTTAATTCAGGAAGATAAATCTTCTTGACAACAGGCCTGACACCTGACATATATACATGTGTATATGTGAATATGTGTATATATGTACATATAACTTATATGTACATATATTTCTGCACATTATATATACATAACATATTCATATATTTAAGTATATACTGAAAAAGCAATTCTGAGGAGATCATTCTTAGATTTTATAACAAATCAGAACTGGGAAAAATTTTGGACTGCATTCAGAACAAGGTGGCCTTATGAGTCTGGACTGACTAGAAAATGGGTGGGGAACCTGCAGCCTCAAGGATACATGTGGCCCTCTAGGTCTTCAAGTGTGTCCCTTTGACTGAATCCAAACTTCACAGAACAAATCCCCTTAATAAAAGGATTTGTTCTGCAAAACGTGGACTCAGTCAAAAGGCTGCACCCAAGGACCTAGAGGGCCATATGTGGCCTCAAGGCCACATGTTCCCCCCCCCCACTAGAAATTCTAGAAAGCATGAGGTTTCTGTGCTGTGGGCCTTTCTACACCCTCTCCTCCACCCTGCACCAATCAAAGCTGCCCCAACTGCACTCACCTTTGGAAAGGTCTGACAAATTCATTCATACTGAGGTATTAATGACTGATAACAGCTTAATGGGTAACCCCCTCAGCTCCACAAGAAAAAACACTGGACTTTGGGTCAAAAGACCTGACTTTGCCACTAATTAACTGTGTGACCTTGGGTCAGAAGATTTAGAACTAGGTGGGATTGTGGAGAGCATCTTGTTCTGAAGAATGAGGAGGCTGGGTGAGGTTATATGACTGGAGCTTATGGGATAATAGATTTGAAACTAAACGGAACATTAGGAGTCATCTCACCCAATACCTTTTTTAAGGGTAAGGAATAGCAGTGACTTGCCCTGGGCTATACAAGAAAGTGACAGAGTGGAGACTGGATCCCCACTCAGGTCCTCTGACTACAGGTCAGAGGGTTTTCCTACTGAATCACTCTATCTCCCTAACTCCACATTTTCTTTTCTCCAGGTTCCTTCAGAGCACAGTTTAGGGTGCAAGCCCAACCATGAGGCCTTTCCTGGTCTCCCCATTGGTTAGTACTCTTTCCTTCTTGGAAATTACTTTTTATTACCATGCAGATATTTTTTTATTTCCTTAGCTGTATGTGTGTTGTGTTCCATCTAACACTAGAGGCATCTAGGTGGCCTAGTGCATAGAAAATTGGGCCTGGAATCAGAAAAATGTGAGTTCAAATTCAGCCTCAGATATTTACTGTCTGACCTTGGGCAAGTTATGTAACTTCTTTTTGCCTCAGTTTCTTCACCTGCAAAGTGGAAATAATAATAGCACCTCCCTCCTAGGGTTGTTGTGAAGATCAAATGAGATCATATTTGTAAATACTTAGCACAGTTCCTGGTACATAGTAGGCACTTAATAAATGCATGTTTCCTTCCTTCTGTCACACTACCTTTTTTCTTAGTGTGATAGTTAGAGGTCATCTCCATCATTGCTCGACCTTCAAAGTGGAAGAAACAGATTATTAGAGTTGGAGGGGATGTTAGAGAGTATCTAATCTAACCTCATCTGTATCTGTCCCCAGTCCTGCCCTACTCATTTTACAAATGAGGAAAGTGAGTCCTCATCAGGCCCAGATGAGCATCTGTCCAATGTTAATTTATAGAAAAGGTTTTCAAAACACGTCCTTGGTAAACTAGCTCCACTGTGAGGTGATGGGAATGGAAAGAATGCTGTACTAGGAATTAAGATGTTGGAGCTCAACTCCTGGCTTTACTATTTATGTTGTTCTTGCATGAGAATGACAGCTAACTGAATTGTACCTCAGTTTCCTCCTCTATAAAATGAGAGGGTAGGGAAAGCTGAGAGGATCCCTAGGCCCCTCCTACCCCTGACATTCTTTGAGAATTTTCTTATGCCTAACCTCAGTTTGTGGAAGAATGAGGAGACAAACAATATGGCCCCACCCTCCTCTCCAACCCACAGACACTGGCCTGATGCCACCCCACAAACACACCCATGCCCTCTGACCTTTCCCTATTCAATGTTCACACTGCAGCTTACATAAAACTTTTGGGCAAGCTCCACTTCCCAACACCCAGAACCATCTTTTAATTAACCTAAGGAACTGCTCCTCCCTTCCTTAGGTATAGTACAATAAGGGTTAATGGGGGGGGGGGGGCCAAGGATGAGGTGAGGTGACTCATGGTAGGGAGACAAGACCTCCCTTGGGGTTACTTAGGACTGCAGTGACCCCTGCTGGTTCTGCCCTACATTGCCCCTCTTTCCTCTTTCTCCACCCTTCTCTTCCTTCCCTTACCTCTCTGTTCCTTCTGTCTTCAGTTCTCCATTCTCCCCAAGGCTTTTCCTCTTCTCTCTTCTTCCCTTCTTTTCTTCCAGTCTGTGACCTGACCAAATCTCTCTTCCCTCTCTCCTGTCCCTCAAACCTTCTCTCTGTCTTCTGCCCATTCCTTATGTCATCTTCCCAAGTCTTCCCTTCTTGTCCCTTCTGTCCTTTTGCCTCTCCCTCACTCTTCCTTCCCTGTATTCTCTCTCTTCCCCCATTTCCCTTCTTTCTGTCCGCTTTCCTTTACCCAAACTTCCTTTCCTCTCTTCTCTCCTTTCATTCTTTCTTTTCCCTTTCCAAGCTCCCTGACCTTTTTTATTCTTTTCCTCCTCCCCTCCCCCTTCTCCTTCTCCTCCTCTTCCTCTATTCCTTCTTCTCTGGTCTTCCATCCTGGCCACCTCAAAATATTGGGGGTGGGGATAAGGAAGAGAGAAAGTGTTTGCATCTCTCTGTCCCCCTTCCCACATATACCATTCTCCCCATTTTTGGCATTCTGGGGACCAGCCTGACTAGTTGAGGGATAAGGAGTACCAGGTAAACTTGAGGGGTAATCCATATAGCTTAGGGTCTAAGACCCAGGAGAATGGCCTAGGGCCATAGAGTCAGAACCAAACAAGCAAGAATTACAGACTCTGAGGTGGAAAGAAAACTACAAATTATCCAGCCTTTCTGAAGCTCTCCAGGGAGGGAGATCCCATTGCCTCCAACAGCAGCCTGTTATACTTTGGGATAGATCTCTAGGGAAGTTTTTCCTGATCTCAAATTCACCCTTTTTAAAATTGTCACCCATTGTTCCTGCTTTTGCCCTTTGAGATCAGGTAGAACAAATCTAATCCCTCTTCCAAGTGAATGTCCTTCAAATATTTGAAGATGGCTTTCCTGTTCCTTCCAAGTCTTCTCTTTAGGCTAAATATCACCAGGATTGACCTTTCTTGATTCTGGGACTCTTCACCATCCTGTTCACCCTGATCCAATCACTCCACAGGCTATAATCATCCAGAGCTCCATTAGGAGTTCCTAAGACAGCAAACTTTCCCAGTTTTACTTCCCCATCCCCAGTTATCATTAATGAACACTCATATTTCTATACCACTCTTTTAAAGGTAAAGGTTTCTTTTTCCCACAATAACTCCATAAGGTAAATAATGCAAATATTATAATCCCTATTTTACCAAAGAGAAAACAGAAACTCAGAGAATTTAAGTGACTAACCCCAGGTCATATAACTAGGAAATAACAGAGTTGAGATTCAAACAAGGTCTCCATATTGCAAGTGTAGTGCTTTTTACACCACTGTGCCCCTCCACCAATTCAACTGGCATCCTTGTGAAGCCCTCCATCCCAAGGGGGCAATTCCCTCACAGTCTGAAAACAACAGGCATAGGCTCAGGCTCTCCCAAATCTCTTAATTCCAAGGTAACTCTCTTTTTCCCTTTACAACATCCTAACCTTCCATCAGGTATTTTTAACAGACTTAGTATTGTCTAGGTTTTTCGTTATGAATTGTAAAAATTAAAGAAAATCATTCTATTTGTTTCTCATGAAGTTATTTTACTCTTGAAGGTAGGTATAGTAATATCCTTTTCCCATTACTGATTTAGTTAATGATCAAATGGACAGTACATGGCACTCCAAATTTAATGAAGACAACACCTTCCCAAATTCTTTCACCATATATTGACTGGTCCTTTCTCTTGTAATCTCCATTCTATCCTTTTCTATTCTCTTTTTTAATACTCTGAAAGCTTTAATACCTAATTTGACTCCAGTTTACTCCAGGGCTCAATTCTGTCACCAGTACCAAGTTAGACCAAGGTCCAGAAGACTTTCCTAAGTGGTTCCAAGTCAGGATGCCCAGGCACCTAGCTTCATCTCTCCATCTAAAGAGATTTCACTCTAAACAGACAGTAAAGTGGACCACTCCCCCCCCCCACCAACAGATCTCAATATACTCTACTCTCCCTCTGCCCTTGACTTTTAAATCCCCTCTTAACCATCCTAAATCCCTATTTTTACAGCAATATCACTGAACAATAGATCATAGACTTTACTACTTTCAGCATGTAATAGTGGAAAGGGCACTGGATTTGGAATCTGAGAGCTGGGCTCAAATTCCCACTTAAACATTTGAACTAGCTACTTGCTAGTTGTATAAACTTAGTTACCTTTACCAAAGTCCTCTTCTCATACTTTGTCATAGCCTGGAGGTGACTCAAGCTGCCTTGTATTTAACCCTCTTGTATATATTGTATTTATTAACTTTATTTTTTGCTTTATTTATTTTGATATGCCCTTGTCGGCTTCCCCTTTAGGATATAAGCTCCTTTCTAATAGGGATTATGTAATTCTCTGGACTTATCCCTGTGGTTTAATAAACATTTGTTAGTTGACTATTTGTCCTATAAAACTTGGAAAAGTCCAATGATTGAATGACTACCATTTCAAGATGAGCCCATGTAAGTAAAAAAGGTGCTCACTGCCAGGTTGACAATGGAGGTGTGTGTATGAGAGGCAGTGGTTAATTTTTGTCCTCAGAGACTTTTAAATTATCTCCCAACTAGGCAGTACAGTTAAAATCTCCATCAGAGAGTGGATCACAAATCCTTCAAGTGTAAGACCCTGGGCAATTGATCTAGAATTGAAGGAACCTTAAAGATCCCTGAGTTCAACCCCTTAATTTTATGGATGAGGAAACTGAGGCCCAGAGAGGTTAACTAATTTGTCTAGGGTCACACAGTTAGTGTCTGAGGCAAAATTTGAACCTCTGTTCTTGACTCTAAGTCCAGCTCTCTATCCACAATACCCTGCTGTTTCTTCTCATTGTTCAGTCATGCCTGACTTTTTTTAAATTAAATTTTATGTTTATTTTTAGTTTACATTCATTTCCACAAGACTTTAAGTTACAAATTTTCTCCCTGTCTTTCCCCTACTCACCATCCCAAAACAACAATCCCACTGAATACCCCCTCCCCCAATCTGCTCTCTCCTATATCTTCCCCCATTCCCCCTCTGACTCTCCAGTAGTGCAAGATGGATCTCCATACCCCAGCGCCTGTATATCATTTCCCAGTTGCATGTAAAACAATAATAATAATAATAATTGTTCAAAACATTTGATTTTAAAACTTTGAATTCCAGATTCCTTCCCTTTTTCCCTCATCACCCACCCTTAATGGGAAGATAAGCAATTCAATATAGGTTATACATGTGTAGTTACGCAAAACATTTCCATAGTGGATATATTGTGAAAGACTAACTATATCTCCCTCCATCCTATCCAGCCCCCCACTTGTTCTATTTTTTACTTTGACCCTGTCCCTTTTCAAAAGTGTGTGCTTCTTGTTCATTCAAGTACTCCAGGCTCTCCTACTCATGTAAGCAGTGGGTCGAATGCTAGTCGAGGGAGAAATGGACTCCATGATGTGGATTTGAACGCTTTCATATCAGAAGAAATGGCACTCCGCTTGGACAATGGTGGAACTAGAAAGAGTACCTCAGCCCAATGTGGGGATGTCATTACAGACTCACCAACTCATAAACGCAACAGAATGATCTAAACTGCAAAATGTTCAAACCCACCATGCTGCTTGCAAGCCACTTGATCCTCAACATACTACTGAAAAGGAAACATGAGGCCATCTTCCCTTGTTCACTGTTTAAGACAAGTGAATTCAATAATGATTGCCATAAAGGAAGTTTTAGGTATTACAGTAGATGCCTCTTGTAACTATGGCTTTCTTAAACTATAATCCTAGCAGAGGACATCATATATTGTGTAGTAGTTAGCAAGATCATCATAGGCAAAAATGTATCCATTCCAAGGCTAAAAGTGACCTTACTTGTATTCTTAAAGGGAAAGGAAATATCAGATGTTTATTTGGTTATAGAATGCTTTTTTGTCCTTTATTTCCTGCTGTGTTGAGTATTTTGCTTCAACAGTATTTGCCAGTTGACTGAAATTGTCTGAAACATAACTTGGCATCTTTGTCAAATCTGCAGGCTTCCATTTTCACAGCACTGTACCATACACCTAGTTTCTATATAGTAACAGTGTGCAAGTTATAAATATTGGACTATGCCCTTTTTAGTTTTAAAAGCAGTTGATAATTCTGGTGATCGTGTGATAATGTAAAGAGGTGCTATGATGGTCATGCAATTAATACTTGATATGAATCAATACAAGGATCTTTATTGGATTCACTTTGTGTGTTTTAGTACTCTAAAAGTAGCAATATTAAACTTTTCCCCAATTTAAAAAAAAAAAGTGTGTGCTTCTAACTACCCTCCCCCCCATCTGTCCTCCCTTCTATCCCCTTTTGTCCCCTTCCCCCCTACTTTTCTGTAGGGTAAAATACCCAATTTAGTGTGCATGTTATTCTCTCCTTAAGCCAAATTCAATACAAGTAAGGTTGACCCACTCCCTTTTGCTTTCCTGTTCTTCCCCTCCACTGTAACAGTTTTCCTTGCCTCTTTTATATGAGATAATATACCCTGTTCTGTCTCTCCCTATCTCCTTTCATTATATTCCTGTCTCACCTCTTAATTTTATTTTTTAAATATCATCCCTTCCTATTCAATTGATCTTGTACCCTCTATGTATACCTGTACACATATATACACACACACTCAAATGTGTATTCATATGCATATATACCCTCCTATATAGACATATATATTTATGTATACATATATATACATTTATATTCCCTTCAACTATCCTCATACTGAGAAAAGTTTCATAAGTTACAATTACTGTTTTTCCATGTAGGCATGTAAATAACTTTGATAAGTTTCTTATGATTTCTTTTCCCTGTTTATCTTCTCATGCTTCTATTGCTTCTTATATTTGAATGTCAAATTTTCTATTCAACTCTTTTTTTTCATCAAGAATGTTTGAAAGTCCTCTATTTCATTGAATGACCATATTTTCTCCTGAAACATTATACTCAGTTTTTCTGGGTAGGTGATTCTTGGTTTTAATCCTAGCTCCTCTGACATCCAGAATATCATATTCCAAGACCTTCAATCCCTTAATGTAGAAGCTACTCGATCTTGTGTTATCCTGATTGTGTTTCCACAATATTCAAATTGTTTCTTCTTGGCTGCTTATAATATTTTCTCCTTGATCTGGGAACTCCAGAACCTGGCTATAATATTCCTAGGAGTTTTCTTTTTGGGATCTTTTTTCAGGAGGTAATGGGTGGATTCTTTCAACCTCATTTTGCCCTCTGGTTCTAAAACATCAGGGCAATTTTCCTTGAGAATTTCTTGAAGGATGATTTCTAGGTTCTTTTTCTGATCATGGCTTTCAGGTAGTCCAATAATTTTTAAATGATCTCTCCTGGATCTATTTTCCAGGTCATGGTTTTTCCAATGAGATATTTCACATTGTCTTCTATTTTTTCATTTGTTTGGATCTGTTTTATAGTATCTTAATTTTTCATAAAGTCATTAGCTTCCATTTGCTCCAATCTAATTCTGAAGGAATGATTCTCTTCAGTGAGCTTTTGAAATTCTTTTTCCATCTGGAAAATTCAGCTTCTTAAGGCACTCTTCTTCTCATTGGCTTTTTAGGCCTCTTTTGCCATTTGAATTAATGTGTTGTTTAAGATGTTATTTTCTTCAGTCAGGTTGTTGACTCTCTTTCCATGATTTTCTTGCATCATTCTCATTTCCTGTCCCGATTTTTCCTCCACTTCTCTTACTTGATTTTCAAAATCCTTCTTAAGCTCCTCCATGGCCTGTAACCAATTCATATTTTTCTTGGAAGCTTTTGGGGCAGGAGTTCTGACTTCATTGTCTTCCTCCTGTTCCATGCTTTGATCCTTTATGTCCCCAAAAAAGGAATCTAAGGTTTGAATGCTGTGCTTGCTTTGCTTCCTTTGCTTGCTCATGTTGCCACTCAATTATTTGACTTTTGAGCTCTTTGCCACAGTAAAGCTCTACTTCCAGAGGAGGGATCTTTGTCCCAATTGCTGGGGTTTTCTCAGCTGCCAGAGCTATTAGTTGGGTGCCCTCTCTGTAGCCCCCCACAAGCTCCAGCTCACTGGTCACACACCCCAGGACCTCCACCCAAAACAGCGATCCAGATCCAGGCAGGTCAAGGCAAGAGCGATTACCCCCCAGAATGGTCTCTTAGTCCCCCCACAATCTGCAGACCAGGAGCTCTGAAGCAGCCACATGGAGGTGGCTGCACCACTGTGGCAGTGCTGCAGTGCCTCTGAAGCTTCTCACTCTGGGGGCTGAGGCCGGACCACACCTCTGTCCCTCCCAGTTCCAGCAGAGTTCTTCACTGACCTTTTACTTTATCTTTGGCATTTTGGGGTTGATAATTCTGGCAACCACCACAGCTGCTGGTGATCCACTCTCCTGAGGTCTGCTCCAGCTGCTGCTGGTCTGGGCCACCTTGGGGCTAAAACCTCAGGCTCATGCAGGGCTGGGCTCAGCTCCCAGAATGATGCAATGGACCCTTCCTGACGGCCTGCTGGGCTGCCTTCAGCAGGAGAGTTGTTTCTCTCTGTCACTTTGTGGGTTCTGTAGCTCTAAAATTTTTTTAGAGCCATATTTTATAAGTATTTAGGTGGTTTTGGGGAACATTCATGGAATATTCCCACTTGTAGGCTGCCATCTTGGCCCCGCCCCCCCTCATGTCTGACTTTTTGTGACTCCATGAACCATAGCATGCCAGAGCCTTCTATCTTTCACTATATCTTGATGTCTGTCCAAGTTCATGTACCATATTTCCATGACACTATCTGTCAGTCTCTCTGCCATCCCCTTTTCCTTTTGCCTTCAATCTTTCCCAATATCAGGGTCTTTTTCAATGAGTCCTGTCTTCTCATTATGTGGCCAAAATATTTAAGTCTTAGCTTCAGTATTTTACCTTCCAGTGAAAAGCCTGAATTAATTTCTTTAACTATTGAGCCCCATCTTTTCCTTCCAAAATATAATCTTGTAGGGTGGCTTTGCAAATTAACTCCTTATCCAACAGGTGACATTGCTTCACTTCAGGAATCATTATCATTATGGAAACAAATATATACAAAGCAAGCTATATATAGAATAAATAAGAAATAATTAAAAGAAAGAAAGAAAGTACTGGAATTAAGAAGGATTAGGAAAGGCTTCCTTTAGAAGGTGGGGTTTTAATTGGGACTTAAAGGAAATCAGTAGCTAGGTGATGTAGTGGTTAGAGCACTGGGCCTGGAGTCAGGAAGATTCATCTTCCTGAGTTCAAATCCCAGATCTGGTCTCAGACACTTACTAGCTGTGTGACCCTGGGCAAGTCGCTTACCTGCTTGCCTCAGTTTCCTTATGTGTAAAATGAGCTGGAGAAGGAAATGGCCAACCACTCTAGTATCTTTGCCAAGAAAACCCCAAAAAGTGTCATGAAGACTTGGACAGAGCTGAAATGATGGAACAACAACAAATAAAAGAAGCAGGAAAGGGAGCAGAGTGGAAGTAGGAGAACATTCCTCACGTGGAGGACAGCCAAAGAAAAGGCCCAGAGTCCAGAGATGGAGTTTCTTGTTTATGGATTAGCCAGGAGGCTGGTGTCACTAAAGTGAAGAGTATGGGGTTAAGAAGAGACTGAGAGGAAAGAAAGTGGAGGCACCAACTGTAGATGACCTTTTCAGGGAATTTAGCTACAACAGGCAGAAAAGATATAGGAAGATAGTGGTGACAGAAGCGTCAACTGAGGGGAGACATGGGCATGTTTGTAGACAGTAGGACATGAGCCAGTAGATAGAGAGAGACTGAATTAGTGAAAGAATGGGGATAACAGACGGGGCAGTCTGTTGGAGGAGATGGGAAGAAATGGGATCACTTGGATAGGGAGAGGGGCAAGGGGGAAGGTTAGCTTCATCATGTGAAACAGGGGTGAAGGAGGAGAGTGGCAGAAAGCACATGAGTGATAGGATAGAAGACAGGAGAAAGGTAAATTCCTGGCAAATGGTCTCAATTTTTTCTGTAAAATATGAAGCAAAGTTCTGAGTGCTGAAAAACTAGATCACTCCTCCCCCAACATCTTCCTTCCCAGGTCCCATGCATATCTCTCTGGGCCCCCCCAGTACACCTACCTCTCAAGACTGCCAAGCTGATATTAAGATGCCTGCCCCATCCTTCTGTCACATACAGGGATGAACATCTCTCCTATAACTTCATCTCTTACTTCTCTGAATACCAGCCCAAGGGTGGAACCAGTGAAGAGAGGATGGTGCTTTTTCAGCTTAAGGGAATAAGGCTGTTTGAACCAATTAGCAGCCTTCAAGGGTAAAGGGGTGTGTGTCTATGGAGTTCATCCTGTCCTGTATCCCCTTTGGGATGGGGGGGGGCAGGGAATGAACAGCTGTGCAGCTGTGTCCTAAAGCCCTGGATACTATCCTGACCTCCTTAGAAGGGTGCCTGCTAACTCTAGGGTTAGAAACCCTCCCCTACTGGCTCTAACCAAGGTGATATCAACCATTTCTGCCTTCTTTCCCCATCTAATTTCTCTACCTCTTCTCCAGCAGTCTTTTCATCCCAGAGATGCCTCTACCCTGAGGCCTGTTCTGAATTGGTGAGTCCCTGGAGCAGATTTCATGAGGTCCCCAGACACACACCCCTTTTGCCTTCCTCCCCCTCCCACAATTCCCAACTTCCCTCTATATGTTGTCTTTCCCCCTATTAAAATGTAAGCTCCTTAAGGTCAGCAACTTTTTTTCTTTTATTTATATTTCCAGCACTTAGTATAGTCCTTGGCACAAAGTAAGCATGTAATAAATGTTCTATCTGTCTGGGAATCTATAGATCTGGAAGGGTAAAAATAAATCCCAATGGTTCAATTACCCCAAAGACTAAGAGATCCTGATGGGGAAAGGACACAAACCATTCCAATGGGAGGAGGGTATAAGGAAAGGTCGGAGCATGGGTTAATATCTGGGGAAAGAAGGCCTGGGTGGGGCCAAGCCATTAATAGCCAATAATCATCAGGAGGGCAAAAGTAGCAGGTGGTTGATGGGTGGGGGTGGTAGGGAGCAAATTGTGCTTAAAAGAAAAAAAACAGATGGGGTAGGAGGGGCAAATGTGAACTTTCTTGCCTCAGCCTTAGGATGCTCCCTATACAGACCACTCTAATGACTTCACTGTCAGTGGACCAGGCCAAGCAGAAGGCTAGGACTGAGGGGCCCCACCAGTATCTGCTTCCTTTGGAGGCAGGCCAAAGACATGAGCATGACTTCAACCCACCCCACCCTCCTACAACTGCACCAAAGGACTCATTTGTCTGTCTCCACCTAGCTCCTTACACTCTTAGCAGCAGACTCCTCTCTGTCCTCTTCTCCTTTTCCTATCAGACAATACAGTTCTCCTCCTTTCCCCTTATCTACCCTCATGCCATCACCACCCTCTGCCAGAATATAATTCTCTTCTAAATTCTGTTCAATGCTTCCCCAACTACATACAGCTTTCAGGAAGTCTTCTCTGATTCACCACACCTGCCATCAATCCTTCCAATATTTTACATCCCCATAGAATTTGTGGACTCAATATTTATAATTCAGGATCATAGGATAATAGATTTAGGGCCAGAAAGAGCCTTAGAGTCTACCTAGTGCTAATCCAACACACAGACACAGACATCGACACCCACACCCACACACACACACACACACACACACACACACACACACACACACACACACACACACACACACACAC
>NW_027187316.1:8389248-8419511 GCF_028583685.1 Petaurus breviceps papuanus
CACACACACACACACACACACACACACACACACACACACACACACACGCTCTGCCCCTAAGCTTTACATCTGTATAAGGCCTGGTACTATGCAAAAAACAACCTACTACCCTATGAAGAGAGATGATTCAGGTGGTGATGACAAATGATACCCTCTAGCCCCCTCCCAAATAGGAGAGGTGGAAACTACTGATAGACAAGGGTAGCTCCCACTCCATCCCCCATGACACCAGAAGAATTCTACCAATCCCTGTGTTCTTCCTTATATAGTTTACTCATGACTGGTGGTGATCAAAAGGTGCCTGGGGGTCTGTTGGTGCATTTGAAAAAAGCTCCACCTCCCTTGGCTTTCCTGAGTATAAAACAATGTTACTCCTAGTTACTGCTTCTATTTAGACCTAGCCTAAAATTTTAGACAGATATAGGTTTTCCTAGACCTATTGTCTATGTTTCTTTTCCTCCCAGGAATGAGAATGTTTCTCAAAACTTGTTTAAATTTAGATATTTTCTACATGAAATAAATTCTAAGCATGTCACCTCCTACTGTACTTGTGTTATGATGAGCTACTGACCAGAAAAGCTAATTGGAGAATATATCTTTATATCCCTGTTGTGTGTACCATCTATATATACAAACCATCTAATTTATATCCCTTTTGTGTATACCATCTAATATACAAACACCAGGGTTTGTATATTGTCAACAAACCCTGCAGAGTTAGAATCAAGTAAAATGAGGCTGAATTTCTCTCCTTTAAGATCTAGAATGGAAATGATTTACTGGGAGTGATGGTGCTAATGATCAACTTAATTATGCTGTTAATAGTGGTGATGTGAACAATAATGGTGGTAAAAATGATAATGTGAGTTCTGAGGTAGCGTCTCAGCTAGAGCCCTTCCCTCCCTCTGGTCTTGCTGCTTGCTCTCCTATAGAACCAACAATGGGTCCTGATGATGTCAATAAACTGCAAGCTGTTGTCTCTGCTAAGACTCCACCCTCTGCTGACTTCTCTCCGTGAAATTGGGGTTCTCTCTTGATATGCTCTCTGCTGCCATCTTCAGGACTTCAGCTATAATTCAAACTCTTCTCCCAAAGTGTGACAGCTATACTCAGCTCTTTTAGCTCATAGCCCCATAGGTTATTTCAGCTCTTTTGTGATTTAGACCCTAGCCAATAGTACCTACACAAATAACTAGAGAAACCCTTAGGAACTTGTCTGTTCTTTTAACTGATTTCCTCCCCCATGCTTGGATTCAATCAATCAACAATTTATTTAGCAACTACAATGGTGATACTTGGTACTTGGTGATAGGGATACAATACAAAAAATAAAACCATCTCTCTTCCTTTGGAGCTTGCTATTATCTGAGTTGTGATCTGAAAACTCCTTTTTATTCCTTTCAAACAGCTGAAGTGGAAAACTGGATGCCTTCAAATCATCCTAGTAAATCAGTTGGTCAACTAGGCACACCATTTAGCAAAACCAAAAATGATCTGAGTGGAGCTATGGTAAGATTTCTTTCTTTGCCAATCATGCCCCTAATCCATGCAAATCAAGTCAGGAGCAAGATTTAAAAGGGCCAGGTGGAACTAGTGCAGCTGGTGACCTTTGTCCTGCTCCATCACCACTGCCACCACCACCATTACCACCCCCAACCAAAATGCTGTACTATGGAGCTGGTAACCTTTGTCTTATTACCTCACCCACCCACCCCTCAACAACCAAATCATTGTACTCTCTTTAATGGTGGTTGTGATGCTTCTCTGACAATGGAAAAGAGCCATATGGGGCATGAGAAAGGGCTAGAGGAGGGAGTACCTTCAGACCAACAAGAAGAAATCTACTCCCTCTTAACCACTTTCTCTATCTAATGCCCAGGACCTACAGGGACATGAATAGCAGAGCAAAATCATTCTTTCTAAAACCACAGCCACAGAAGGAACATTGGGGCTCTGGGCTCTGGCAGAAAGTTCCCACTGTACTCAAACAAGAGAATTTAGTTAATAGTCCTCATGCCTAGTACCCCACTCTGACAACCAACGTAGGCCTCTATGCCTGTCTCCCCAGCTCACAAGAGGAGTGTCTTTCTTCAGCACATTGCTTCAGTGACCCTAAGAAAATCATTTCTCTGGGTCTCATTTTCCTCCACTGTAAAATGAAAGGATTGGGATAAGATGGCTTCTGAAGTCCCTTCCAACTTTAATTCTATAATCTTTTGAGCCTTTCCCCTGTCACTTCCCCTCCTTACAAACTAAGACCTAAAATGGTACACTCTCACCTCTCGGGATCACAGCCAAGTCCTTCATTCTCTCCCTCCTGACCAATCCACCAGTTTATTCCAACAATGATGCCCCCATCAAAACCATGCCTTTTCTGCCATCCCTTCCCTCTTTCCTTACCAGTCTCTGTGCAGGTCATCTCCCAAGTCTAGGTGACCTCCTCTCCCCCCATCAAGGGGTCCCTCAAGCCCTATCCTTCTCCATTTCTTTCCAAACATGCTCCTCACATTTCTCCTCCAAGAAGCTTTCCTTGATTCAACACAGTTGTTCTATTCCTTGGGGTCCCCTCAGCTCTAGTATGCTTAGTTTTTATTTTGTTCACTGGAGGGTGGGGAGGGGGGATTCTGGATTAGATCTGGAGCCCACTGGAGCCTCCTGCTCGGAAATGCTTCTTCCTCTCCCCCTGGCAGCTATTTGATCTGGCTGAAGCCCAGCTGGCAGGCTCAGCAGCCAAGGAGCTGAGGTGGTGGGAGGGAACACACAGGGCTAGGCAGCTCCCTCCTTATACCCCAGAGCTCCTGGGAGCTGGGCCAGTGACAGAGCCTCCTTCTCCCAAACCCCCTCTCTGCTTACCCTTGACCCTTTCTCCCTCTCCTCCCTATTCCTCTGCCCCCTCCCATCACTCAAAGGGGAATTCTAGTGACCAAACATGATCCCCCCACTATCCCAGCCCTCCCTTCCTCTCCCTGACCCTACCAGCCAAGAATGACACATGGTAGAAGAGAAAAAGAAGAGAGGAGAATGGAGACAGACAGAGGCAGATATGACAGACACTGAAAAGAGAGAGAGAGAAGCAAACTGCAAACCAAAGAGGGAAGACACACAAAGAGACTCAGAAACCTATTCTTCTGAGAAGCCCTGCAGATAACCAGTGAGTGTGAGCTACAGGTGTGACCTCAGAGAAGGAGCCCAAGACTGTCATATTTTGGCATTTCCCAGGATCCTCCAGATCCCAGAATTTCTTTTGCTCTTCTCTGCACACAATCCCAGACAATCACTTCCCTTTGTCCCCTCCCCCCTCTTTAGTACTGCCTTTACAATTTGTGTTTCTGTGTTATGGGTGGGGAGGGGAATCTCACAGTTGAGCTGCCCCAACCTAGAAAAATTCTCTAGGAGATCTGATTCAGTCTGCCTGAATCCAGCAACTCTTTATTTGGGGGATGGGGGTGGGGGATGGAGGAGGGATGCTGTGCTTCCTTCTCTTCTCCTCTAAAATTTTATTTTCCTTTCTCATTGTGGGCAGGAAAACATGGAAAAGTAGAATGAGCCTTAGTCAGGGTATACCTCCCAGAAAGCGATACCACTGACTGGGTATATTCAACATGCTTGTTGAATGAATAAATGTTTCCTAAATGAATAAGATTTCCCTAGAGCTCTCTCCAGGTACAGGACAGAAGATTTTCCCTCTACCCCCTCATCTTGCAGATTTGCATACTGTTTGCCCATAAAGATTTACATGAGCTGGGTTGGCACTTCTCAAGCCTAGAAATCTCGGCCAGGCCACAGATGGCCTCTGGGCCACAGCAGATCCAGAGGCTCCTAGGGCCTCTTATGCTGCTGTACATCTGGAAGGTGTTAGCTTCCCCTTTCCTCCCTTCCCTCCTCAGCTGTGTCCAGCTGTGCCACAATAGCCAACTTCTGGGAAAAGCCCTAAGAGCTATAGGCGACTAACAAGCAGGATGGGTGGGAAGAGAGGCAGACTGTACTCCACCCCCCTCACCCTACCTCTCTCTGAGGAACCTAGGAAAGAGTGATGAGCCCCCCCCCCACCCATCCCCCAATCCAACCATGAAAAGGAAAAGGAAGAGAGGGTAAAGGGTTAAATTAAAGCTTTCCTTATGAATAAGCATAACAGCAACCAGAATCCAAGAAAGCCAAAGCCTCTTACCCCCTCCCCCTCCCCCCAGCCTAGAGGGTTACTAAGGTTTAAATAATAGAGGAGGCAAGTCAGGAAGGAGGAGGAAGTAATAACCCGTGTTTCTATGAAAAAAAATCATTTGGCCTGAGCCTCAGTCTGTAAAATGCGGGTTATGTTTGCCGAAGCCCCAAGCACTGCCATCAGACATGCCATGAGTTCTGAGGCCTCCTGGCCCTCGTCATACCGCCCTTAGAGGCACACTTAGGACTTCTAAATCTTGCCTTCCACCCTGCACAGATGCACCCTCCTAAATGTGTAGTTCCCCCCAGTTAGAATGTGAGCTTCTTGAGAGCAAGGGTTGTCTTACTTTTCTATTTATATCCTGAGCACTCAGCACAGCTCTTTGTACAGAGTAAATGCTTAACAATGCTTTTCTGTTTATTGAAGCTGCCTTGTGGGGTTGTCATAAGGAAAGCATTTTGTAAACCTTAATCCGATACATCAGTGTGGGGGGGTGGGGGGAGAATGGGGAGGCAGAGCAGGGAGAAGCTGTGCAGAGTGATTATATAGGCAAGGGAGTAGAGAAACAGAGAATGATCCAGCTGGACCAGAGCTTCAAAGGGTCATCTAGTCTCTCCCCCTGCCTCCAGGCAGAACAGCTGCTGCCTGAAAATTTAGGTCAGAAATCCCTTGCCTAAGTAATAAGGGAGAAAAAAACTGCCTGGTCCCCAACCCAATGCCTTTTTTGGAAACTTTCTGGGTCAGAAAGTGGAAGAGAGGAGTGGGTTAGGGGAAGGGGGTCCTGCAGTAGGTAGACTTGTGTAGATGGGCTCTATAATAGCAAACCATAAAATCATGAGATACTGAAGGTTAGTAGATGGTGGGAATCAGACCATAGGATAAAGTGATCATTGATTTGGAACCAGAAGGGACCTTAGAGACCACAATTTCAACCCCTTCATTTTACAAATGAGGAAACTGAGGCACAGAGAGGTTAAGTGATTTTTCTAATGTCATACAGCTAATGTCTAGGGCAGAATTCAAACTCGGGTCTTCTAACATCCTATATACTACAGAGCTAAGGGACCTCAGAGGATCATCCAGTCTAGACTCCCAGTTTTATAGATGAGGAAACTGAGGCCCAGGGAGGTTAAATGACTTGAGCAAAGATGAACAGGTAATAATCAGCAGAGGAGGAATTCAAACCCAGATTGCCTAATTCCAAATCCATTCTTCTTTCCACTGCTCTGCTCTGATTTCTTAACCCCTCTAAAGCATCACACACCAACAAAAGGTCAATTCTCATTGAAAATTTCCAGAAAAGCACAATTCATTACCTGCTAAGGTAGCCTATTTCATTTTCAGACAGCTCTAATCATAAGGAAGGTTTTCCTTACTTGGACCTAAAACCTACTTCTCTGCAAAGTCTACCATTACTCCTAGTCCTACCCTCTAGGGCCCAGGTGAAAAAAATCATAAGGTCATGGAATTTCAGGCCGGAACAGATTGCTGAGTTCATCTAGAAAAACTCATTTTACAGATAAAAACATTAGAGCCAGAGAGGTAAATGTGACTTTAATTCAACAAGTACTTACTGAGTGCCTACTATGGCTAGACTAAATGGCCTCTGATTTCCTTACAGCCCTAAATCTATGGTTGTTGTCCCTTGTGCTCAAAAAGGACCACAATGATATCACTATGTCGGGGTCAAGGGACAGTATGTCTGACTGTGGCTGATCAGGCCAATACAAGCTCAGAAGGCTCTACCACAAGTCAGGCACAAATAATCCATATGAACACTTGGAGTAGAAATGTCTCTAAACTTGTACACCTCACGTTGTAAATTGTATGTGAAAAAAGCTAGAGATGCAAGACATTCCCTACCCTCAAGGAGATTACATCCTACTGGAGATAATTTTCTTTTGGGTTTGCTCAAAGTCAGTAAAGTAGTAGGAACAGAGTAGTAAGTGGCAGCTAAATGGCTCAATAGATAGAACGATGGACCTGGAGTCAGAAGACCTGAGTTAGTGACCCTGGGCAAGTCACTTAACCCCATTTTGTTCAGTTTCCTCACCTGTAAAATGAGCTGGAGCAGGAAATGGCAAACCACTCCAGTATCTTTGCCAAGAAAAGCCCAAATGTGGTCACAAAGAGCAGGACACAACTGAAAATGACATAACAACAAATTCCCAGATTCTAAATCTTGTGTTCTTTTTACTCTCTCCTCAAGTTAGGCCCTCTTCCACATGACAATCCTTGATGTACTTGAAGAGAGTTACCATGCTCCTTCTAAAACTCCTTTTCTCCAGGCTATATGAACCCATTCCTTTCCATCTATCCTCTGGAGGACCTACCTTCAGATTCTTCCTCTGATGCTTCCTATTTGGCAGGTCACTAACCTCCCTGGCCTCACTTTCCTCATTTATAAAATGAGTGGATTAGATCTGCGCTTCATAGTATCCTTCAAGACAGCTCAAGCATTAGGTTGTAACTGAGATTTTTCCTGATCCAACTGCTAGGTTATTTCTCCCTAACTACCTTCTATTTTACTATTTTGTGCTTATTTTTTATTGTCTTTATATTTGTACAGGAAAGAGTTCTCCCCCTCTCAGCCAATGTAGTCACAAAAGGCCCAGAATATGATTATAAGGTGTTAATGAAATGTTCAATTGACTACAGAAATGAATCTATGCCTTGATCCCTTTACCAGTGCCAATACTTCTCTAATTGGGTCAATAAAAGATTGGCTAAGCAGGTTGGTTGGGGGCGAGGGGGTAGTGGGGGAAGGGGGGGAAAGGGGGAAGGAGAAAAAGGGAGGATGACTTTAAATGGCCCTGCACTAGTTTCAGAGCTGAAGGCAATTAGAAAAGTGAGTGTATTTTCTTTCCCATCCCCACCCCACTCCACCCAAAAAACTGACCATATCATTAGAGCTACTACTAGGCCAGAAATAGTGCATCTAGTGGGAAGCAAAGCTACACAAGAAGACAGACACAGAAAGCAGTTCGAGGAATATGATCCCCAGCAATTAAGAGTTAAGATGAGGAAAGAAGTCAGTCCTGAGTATCCAATGTGAGTACTCTACGAAGAAAGAAAGGACATTCAGGTCCACCCATAAGTACCAGGAGTTTGTGAGCTGCCTTTGCTACCAGGTATGGCCTACATGTGTGCCTTGCTATTCTAAATCTGAGTCCATTTTCCCCATGGATACTGTGTATATTTATCACAGAGCACATTTCAGGTGTTTTGGGGAGAAGAATGTTTTGTACCTATTGTTCTTACTATGCCTTCTTGGTAAATGCCTTTGCTAAGAGTTAATTGGATCTACTGGCTGATTGTTAATGAGAAGTCCACTAGTGGGGGCTCCTAAACTATTTACTATTAGGAGGAATCACACACAGGGTTAGCCCATAGAACCACCCTTCTGGGGGCCCAATTTGCAAGTGCAAGTTAAGGGAGTAGTCTAAAAGGGCATGTAATAGGCTGAATATAATCACATGGAGCCTGTGATGGAGGGAATTTGCTAAAGGGTACAGCAGAGCCCACAGGAAGCTTCCCTGCTGTGAAGATAAACTCTGCCCCCTGATAGGCTAAATGTGGTCACATGGAGCATGTGGTGGGAGGAGTTAGCTGAAGGGAAGCAGAGCCCATAGGAAGCTGGTAGTCAGAGCTAGTAAGATGGTGGGAGAGAGAGGATGCTCAGGTAAGGAGATAGAGGGGTTTGTGAGTAAATATTGAGCTTGTATTGATTTGTGGGAAGGCTAAAGAATGGCATGGCTCTCTGTGTTGTTACAGCTTGTTAATTTCTTTACTATTATGATGGAATCAGCTTACTGGTTTGGGGATTCGGTTTTCTTGTGTCTAAATGTTTCAGTTCTGTCCTCTATATGGAGAGTTTGTTATGTTTTGCAATGGAACATCATGTAATATTTATAGTCATGGTCTTTATCATGATCCTGGGGGCTGTAAATATTGTACACCCATACAAACCTATTTTCATCAAATGGAGAATTCCTTTACAGCAGGCTTGAATGCTACAATATCTACCAAGAAAAGACAGTTTTCGGGGCGGCCAGGTAGCACAGCGAGTAAGAGCACCGGCTCCAGTGTTGAGAAGACCTGGAGATCAAATCCCGGGCTCAGACACTTAGCACCCACCCAGAAACACCTGGCCGTGTAACCTTGAGCAAGTTACTTAACCCCAATTGCTTAGGGGTAGCCAGGTGGCTCAGCAAGTAAGAGCACCGGCTCCAGTGTCAGGATGACCTGGATCAAATCTGGGCTCAGATACTCAGCACCACACCCAGAAATAATAACTGGCCGTGTAACCTTAAGCAAGTTACTTAACCCCGATTGCTTAAATAAAAAAAAAATTAAAAAAAAAGAAAAGACAGTTTTCTAGCTGCACAAAACTCAAGATTTTATTTTAGAGGCATTTGTTACATCACAGTCGGTAAGTACTGTTCATTCAACATCCACTATACATTTCAGCCCTGTGAGCCTGTGGAGAAATTTAAAAGAATATCTTCTCCTACCCTCAGGGAATTGCCAGTCTGATATATAAGGAAGTCCTTGCCCTCAGGGAGCTTCTAGTTTGGCTAGAGATAAAGTCCCTGTTCTCTGGGAGCTTTCTGTGTAGTGAAGTAACTTAGTCACTTCCTTCTAGGGGGGTCTCCGTCTCATAGGGAATGAAACATCCCACAAACCTCACCCTTTTAAACTCTAGCTCTAAGTAGAGTAATCTATCAATGCTTCCATTCTTGTGTATCAAGGAACTGGCAGGCCTGCAGAGGACAGCAATGGGTATGACTGCATACAGATCATTGCAATGGCAGTACCTTGGAGAGACTTTGGAACACGAATAAACACTCTATAACTTGTTCCAGTCCGCTAAACATGTGGTGAATGGCAGCCTCTGAGTGACTGTGGAGCCAGGACCAGTGGCCTTATCAAAAGGCCTTAGTCATATGGACTTGGCCCTTGTTGGTTGAACCACCCTCTCAGTTGGATTTCTTCACTGACAGCATCATGTAAGAAATAATGCCTCTTCTCCAACATGTGGTCTATGACTACAGACCTTGGTTCTTTATCTGCCTTCGTGTCTGTTCTTTTGTTTTTGGTGAAGGAGATTAATCTGAAGGCTGTAACCTTATGAGTTTGAAAGGTCAGAAGAGTCAACTGTCCAAGAGTCATCAATACTGGGGTTTTTAGTCAGCTCAGCACTTACTCTGATGATTGCCTTCAGAGAACCTAGTAGTAGCTAGGACTAATCCAATAGTCATACCACATCTAGACATGAACTTAGTGGGACCAATGCTGTGTAGAAACTATATTAAGTCTGAAACTAATCTCTCAAGAGGCTGAGGTGGTATAGGGACCAGTATGTCCTTGAGCTGTGGGAGATTGTCCTTTTTGCTATGTCTTTGAAATGAATATCCCTTTGTAAAAGCTAATTGGTAGAGGCAGCTAGGTAACAAAGTGGATAGAGTATTGGCTCTGAAGTCAGGAGGATCTGAGTTCAAATCCAGCTTCAGATACCTACTAGCTGTGTGACCCTGGGCAAGTCACTTAACCCCATTACCTCAAAAAAAAATCAGTAATTGGTGAAATCTGATGAAGAACCTGCAACCTTGAGGCCACATGTGGCCTTTTGACTGAGTCCAAGTTTTACAAAACAAATCCTTTTATTAAGGGGATTTGTTCTGTGGAGTTTGGGTTCAGTCAAAAGGCCACACTTGAGGACCTAGAGGGCCACATGTGGCCTCAAGGTTGCAGATTCCCCACCCCTAGGTTAAATGGACCTGGGGCATTGTTATGGTAGCTGTGAGAGGAATACAAGCCAATAACATTAGAGAAGAGATATCCCAAACCTCTCAGGGGTACTCCTAGAACCTGAGGGTGACTTAGCAGCCTGATTCTGAGATACTGAGCATATGCAACACACATGGAAAGGACATGTTAATCTTTTGACCTTAATTCCAGCCATAATTCCCTCTGACTTCCCATCTAAAACACTCCCCTATACATACTGTCTTCCACTGTCAGAATATGAGCACCTTGGTAGTGGGGATTGTCTTGGCTGCACCTAGCACAATATCTGGCACATAGAGAGTATTTAATACCTGCTTTTTTTTAATATCTCTTTGGAAGCTAAGCCCCCAAAATAACCATGTAGTTTTGTTTGAGAGATTAATTCAGAACTGTGAGGCACAAGGACTACTGGGGAAATTATTAACTCAATAACAAGGACATAGAGAAACAGAGGATAGAAAGTTGACCTGGGTTCAAATCCTGTCTCTGTCACATTCTGGCTGTGTTGTCCCTATGTTGATTATCCTCTCAGTATCACAGCAAACTCCCAAAACTTTTAAGTTGCAAAATAGTAGATGATATCCAGTGGTAGGAGGAATTCCTAACCAAGAATTCCCTAAATGATGATGAAATCACAGGTCTGGTCCCCCTAAAAAAACCCCAAACATACAAAACCAGTATAAGTTGAGACATATCAAGTACATGAAAGTACAAACATTACAAACATGCAAATCTATTTTTAAAAATTATTCCTATATAATAAAAATAAACAGATAACATTTGTTTTTTTTAAGAGAATGGCAATGGGTAAATTAGTACCATTCATGGTACAGCTGAAAAAGAACTTGCTCTGAAATCAGAAGACCCATGGGCAGCTAAGTGGTACAGTTAGAGTGCCATTCCTGAAGTCAGGAGGACCTGAGTTCAAATAAGGCCTCAGACACTTGACATTTAACTAGCTGTGTGACTTGGGCAAGTCACTTCACCCCAATTGCCTTGCCCTCCCCCCTTCAAATATGGCCTCAGACACTTACCAAGTATGTGTCCCTGGGCAAGTCACTTCACCCTATTTGCCTCAGTTTCCTCATCTATAAAATGATATGCAGAAGGAAATGACAAACTGCTCCAGTATCTTTGCCAAGAAAACCCTAAATGGGGTTGTGAAGAGTCAGACACTACTAAAAAGACTGAACCACAAAAACAAATCATCATCCACAAGTATAAATGGCTGCAATACTTCCCCACTTGTGTCCAAAGTAAATCACCTAAATTAGAACCATTAGTCACTTTCCAACACCACATACAAGGTCCTGCTTGGAATCCTGAAGGAGCTAAGGCATCCACAGGATATATGTGTGTATATTTAGATATATCATATATAGATAGAGATATATGTGTGTATATAGGTATAGACATAGATATAGACATATATAGATATATGTAGATATGGATATAGATATAGATTATATAGATATAGGCAATTGGGGTTAAGTGAGTTGCCCAGTATATCACAGCTAATAAGTATCTGAGGTCAGATTTGAAATCAAGACCTCCTGACTTCAAAGTCAGTGTTCTATTTGTGTATGTGTGTGTATGTATATATATATGTGTATGTGTGTGTGTATACATATTTCAATCAACAAACAAGTAAGTAATGAGTGCCTACTGCAAGAACTCTGTTGTAGACTGACAGAAGGATGAACCAAGGTACAGAGACAGATGCAAGACATATTTCAAAAGGAGTCATCTTCAAGATTTAGTGACAGGATAGAAGGGATAAAGGAAAGAGATGAGTCAAAGACAACTCTGGAGTTTTAAGGCTGAGTATTGAAAAAATGGAGATATATTAATTGAAATTGGGGGAAGGGAGGCAGGGAAGAAAAGGATTTCATTCAGTTTTGGAGAAGTGGTTGAGCTGATTATCTGGATATCCAAGTGGAGAACTCTTAAGGCAGACTATGGGAGATATTTGGCTTAGGCTAAAGGGATAGTACGTGGGCATTTCCCAAGCATGTGTCCCATGATAGTTATTGGGAAAAGGCAGCTTAACCATACTGCGGAGCAAGCAGGAGGAAATTGACCTAGGATGAAAGGTTTGCCACAAGGAATAGGTAGAATTGATAATCCACAAGCAGGGCTTTGAAGGACAGCTGCATTTCAGAATTGGTGACAAGGAGTCATCAGGGCTGAACTGTGGAAAAACAAAACAAAACCGTGAAGTTAGACAAAGTTGTTTTCCCCCTGAAGACAGCCCATGTGACCCTTTACCCCTAGACTTCATCACTGACGCCCATCTCCACTCTCTTTGAAACAGGCCTTACTAAACTGTGTTCAGTGCAAGAACTGATGATGAGGCACACCACCCACACCCTGAGGGAGGAGTGATGGACTCAAGGTGTAGAATAAGATATACATTTTCAGACACAGCCAATATGTGAATATGTTATGCTAGATTATGCATACATGTTGCAAAGGTTTGCTTTTTCTTTAATGGAAGGGGGTGTGAAGGGGAAGGGGGCTAGTTGTACATCTGCAAAAAAATAAAAAGAAAAAGTAAGAAAAGAAAGTCACTGAAGCATTTTTTAAATGCTCAGAAAAGAAGTAAAATAAGAAATATACACAGGCAAGCAGGATAGCTTTTAAAGTTATATGTTGAACTTATATATTTTAAAGGAAAAACAAGTTATAGATAATAAATAGTTGAGGTTTTATGTACAATCCTTTTCTATTCTATTTGTATATTGAAATGTTGATTTTCTTTAGTGTTTGTTAAGTATGAAATAAAAAAGAATTTTTAAAGGGGAAATTTCCTTTACTGTATCTCTCTCTTCAAGATTGGTCTTTTTGTGTCTTTCAAGGTTGTAACTACCTAATATGGTAAACCTCTCAATGCTAGTGGATGAAAGCTAAATAAGACACTTCCCCCCACCCTCCTACAGTTTTCTGGAGACACTACCCCTACCTTTATCCAACTGAGATCAGGGACTATCATTTTAGAGCATGTCAAGATGACTGCAGCATGGTAGGTCCCTAAAAGAGATATGTTCCTACAGGAAGAGCTTTATGATGTGCTTTTACAACGTACTACATAAGCCGTTTCCCTATTTCCTTTAAAGTGTGCCCTGGAGGTCATACTCAAAGACAGAACTTTTCATAATAAATGGATTTTTCTTTGAAGCATTCAGAGAAAATCCACTTCTCCCTAATCAGCAATGAAGGCCTCATTTCACAGGTCCATGGAATGTTGCAACTAGAAAGGATCTCAAAGGCCATTTAATTCAACCCCCTTATTTTACAAAGGAGGAAACTGAGACCCATAGAGGTTAAATGACTTGTTCTCTGCCACAAAATGAACTAGTGAAAGAACCAGGACCCAAATGCAGGCCTTACAATTCTCAGGGCAGTGCTCATTTCCCTAGAATGTGCAGCACTCCACATGGAAAGGCAGGGAGGAGTTGGGGAATTCACACACACAAAAAAATAGTGAGGCATCTGCCCCACGGGATTTCTATTTTTCCAGAAAGGAGAAACAACACAGATGTCCAGACAACAAAATGTAAGCAATAAACAGATTCAAAAATGCTCCTGTCACATATGTCATTCAATTCATTCAACAAACATTTATTGTATATAGTATATAAAGTACCTTGTCAGGTTTGAGAGGGATAAAAGACATTGTCCCCACCTCAGGATGCTGTCTAGAAAAAAGATAAAACACAAACACAGATAATTATAATGCACATTATTACATGAAAAGTACTCATTTTTACTTTGGTCAGGACCTATTTTTTCATAAGTGTAGGGACTTCCCATCATGAAATCTCCCTCTATCAATACAGACTGGCAACTGTTCTGCAACTTCTAGTCTTAAAGAGTTGCCTAGGGCACTGAAGGGTTAAATAACTTGCCCAGGATCTCACAGCCAACAGGAAAGGGAGGGAAGACTCCAACCTTGGTCTTCTTGACTCTAAGGCTAGTTCTTCATCTATTAAAGCAAGCTGCCTTTCTGAGAGAAGTACATTAGAATTCTGTGAAACCAAGTTCTATGCTTAGTGGTATTAAATCAAATATTTTTCTTGTCAGAGGAATAAACCAAGCTCTCTTTCACGAAGCATTTCACAACTTTAATACAACAAGCAATGATTATTTCTCTGTTACTTAACTTTTTGCATAGCACCTGGATAAGTAAAAGTCTGGGATCTTTGATCTTCATCTGAAAAAATTTTTTAAAAATTTAAAAATCTCTTTTGGAATACAGACCTAGTAGTTGCTATATCAAAGGGTAGGCATGGTTTTATAGCCCGTTGAGCATAGTCCCAAATTACTATACAGAATGGTTGAATAGTTCACAACTTTACCAACAGTGCATTAATGTCTCGTTTTTCTTATGTTCTCTCCAACATTTGTCTATTGTCCTATTTATTCTTGCCTAATTTGGTTGATCTAGAACCCATGTAGATCCCCAATCCCTGTGATTTGTCTCAGATTTACTGTTTATTGCACTGATGTCTTGCTTCTATAAGACGTGACCCCAGAGTGGGAAATATGCACTATCATCATTAGGATTGAAGCTCCTTGAGAATAAGGACTGTTATGTTCTTTGCATTTGAATCCCCAGCTCCTCCCATATAGCAGATGTTAAATAAATGCATGTTGATTGGTGAAAAAAATAAGAAAAAGAAAATGGTTGTAATAGTCCAGGCAGATGGTAATGAGGGCCTGAATTAGGGCTACAAGAGTAGGAGACACATTCAAGAGATGTTGTGAATGTGGAATTGAATTAACTCAGTAGCTGATTGGATATGACAAATAAGAGAGAGAGAAGAATCAAAGATAACCTCGAGGTTAAAAACATGGAAGAAAGTGAATGGTGGTGTCAACAGACAGATGGAGTGGAATCAGAAGGAAGAGCAGATTTGGGGAAAAGATAACAAGCTTTAGTTTCTGACATGCTGAATTTGAGGTGATGGGGTTATCTTGTAGGAAAAATCTTATAGGCAATTGGAATGGCAGTCAACAAGCATTTATGAAGTACTTACTATGTACCAGGCACTATGTTAAGGATGCAAAAGTAAGCAAAAGAAAGTCTCTGCCTTCAATTAATTTTCAGTCCAATGAAGGAAGGTAACCCATAGAAGGGAGCTGAAAAATGCTCTGGGAGCAAAGGAAGGAACCAGCAAAGAGACGTGGTGGCTAAATCTTAAGAGTGAAGCCCTTCTTCAAAATGGAGGTACTAAGAAGAACTCACCAATGGAAGAAAGGAAACATTAGAACAGAGGGAGAGAAAACAGCTGAGGAATGATAGTGAAGTTGGAGAGGGGGTCTAGAACTCTCAATATGTCAGGACTTAAAGATACAGATTGAGGAGTCATTTGTACAGTGCTGGTAGTTGAAGACTCAGTCATCAAGACAGTATTGGTTGGTTGTTGTCCTTCATTCTTGAAGAGGACCAAAATGACATCACAATGCTGAGATCGAGGTACATCACATCCAACTGGCTGATCAGACCAATACGAGCTTGGAAGGCTCTTCCACAAATCAGACACAAATAGTCCATTTGGAGTGGAGATGTTTCTAAATTTGCACATCTCACGTTTCATGTTTCACCAAGAGAGTAGAAAGAGAGAAGAAAAGAAGGACAAGAACAAACCCTTGATGAATATCCATGTTAAGGGATCAGAACAAAGATGAGGAATCATTGAAGGAGACAAGGAAGCTGTTAGAAAGAGAGAAGGAGAACCAAGAAAGAGTAATATCTTTGAAGCCAGGGGAGGAGAGAGTATCCCTTAAGAAGGGACTATCTAACTACTGGGCCTATGTCCCCAGAAGGTCAAAGACAAAAATATTTGCAAAAATATTTGAACCAGCATTTCTTGTAGCAGCAAAGAACTGAAAAGGTGTTCACTGATTAGGGAAACGATTACAAATTATCATTATATAAATGTAGTGACAAATGTGAAGAACTTGGAGAAACTTGAGAAGAATTTTATGTATTTATGCAGAGTGAAATAAACAAAATCAGAAAGCCAATCTACATCATAACAACAATAAGGTAAAGAAAAGTCATACTGAGAAATGTCTGAACTCTGATCAATGCAGGGCTGTTGATATGGATTTAGGAGTGGTTTGCATAATGGTAATAGCTAAAGTTTTGGCAACAGGTAACTAAGGGACAAAGTATAAAGAGGGAGGAGAAGATCAAACAGAAATCTTGAGAAATACCCTTTTTTTGGGAAATACTGCTCTCTCCATCTTGATTTAATAGGATCAAGGTGATCATCCCACTTCTTGGCAAAGAAGTAGAGAACTACAGGTGGGGAATGAAGCATACATTGTTAGTCAATGTATTAGTTTATTTTGCTTAACTCTTTTGTTACAAGGAAGAGTTATGTGGGGATAAGGGAAATCTTGATAGTGATAGTGATGTAAAAAAAATCAGTAAGTTGTTTGTTTGCTTTTTCCAGAAGTATCAAAAAGATACTTCTGATCCCTTTGAGCAACAGGAATGGCTCACTTCGCACCATCCACATTCTCTTACCTTGGCACCTCTCCTATGACCTAGAATGCACATTTTTAAGACCCAGTTGGTCAAGATTTACAAGTTCAATTTGTATTGGAAGTCACAGAGCTAAGCTGCCTGACCCCATAGGGGTATCCAACAGTGTGCCAAGCATGTAGCAGATGCTCAAAAGATATTGGTGGAGTTGATTTCAATCCCTTGTCTCCCTAGTAGCCTATACCTGTGGAGCCCAAAGTGAGGGGTTCCCCTAGCCATAGACTGGCCCCAAAAAGCCATATGATCAACCAATAGCCAGGCCACATCTCACTGTCTTGATGCTCATCTCCAACATAACCACACTTATCCTCCTCATACAACATTGACCCCTCTCTTCCTCCATCTTTCCCAAGCCTGGCGTCAGCCCTTCAGGCCATTTTAACCTAAACTAATTGCTACCCACGGCAGCTGCACCACTGAGACCATTTGTCCTACTATGCTCCTGCCTCCTAGATCACCTCCTGCCCATGGCACAACAGGCATTTGTTGGAAGATGGGCTTTATAATTAAGGGTGGGGGCCCATAAGGAAGAGTCCTACCACTGCCTTTTCATGTTGAATGATATAGAGTCAGTCCCACAGGATGAGCAGGCAGAGATAGATTTTGATCTAATTCAAAGGCAGTACAGGCAGTACACACGAAAAGGTGATAGGATATACTGGACTTGTAGGCAGGAAGATCTGGATTCAAATCTCACATCAGAAATGTAATAGTTGGGGGCGGAGTCAAGATGGTGCAGTAGAAGCAGGACCTCCGCTGGGCTCCGACTTCCACCTTCCCCAATCCATGTAAAAGGGGACTCTAAACAAACTTTGGAGCTGCAGAACCCACAAAATAACACAGAGAAGCTAACCTCCCGCTGAGGACAGCCTGGCAGGCCGGCAGGAGTCAGCCAGCGCAGGGCTCTGGGAGCCGAGCCCAGCCCCACGAAAGGCTTTAGCCCCAGGGTGGGCCTGACCAACCGCCAGCCAGAGGGACTCCAGATCAGCAGCCCCTGTGGCCATTTCCAGATTTGTCAACACATAGATACGAAGGACAAAGTGAGAGGTCAGTGCAGTCTGGACTTTGGGACCCAGTAAGTGGGAGTGCGTAGCCAGCCAAAATCATGTGGCAGCTTCAGCTCCTGGCCTGCATAGTGTAGGGGAACCAAGCACCAGTCTGAGGGGTAATCGTAACCTTCTTGGATCTGGATTGCAGTCTAGGGCGGAGGTCCTGGGGTGTGTGTCCAGCTTGCCAGAGCATGTGGAAACCTCAGAGAGGGCGCCCATCTAATACCTCCGGCAGCTGAGAAAACCCCAGCATTTGGGACGAAAGCTCCCCTGTCTGGTGGCAGAAACCTACTGTGGCAAAAAGCCCAGGGGTCAAATGACTGAGGGGCAACATGACCAGGCAAAGGAAACAAAGCAGACAGAAGATTCCAACATTAGACTCCTATTTTGGGGACAAAAAGGATCAACGTATGCAACAGGAGGAAGACAGTGAAGTCAGAACTCCTGCACCAAAAGCTGCAAAGGAAATACGAGCTGGTTACAGGCCATAGAGGAACTTAAGAAGCAGATAAGAGAAATGGAGGAAAAATTGGGAAGAGAAATGAGAACAATGCAAGAAAATTAAGAAATGAGAGTCAACAGCCTCATTTCTGAGGAAAATACTACCTTAAAAAATAGACTAACTCAAATGGCAAAAGAGACTCAAAAAGGCAATGAGGAGAAGAATGCCTTAAAAAGCCAAATTTGCCAGATGGAAAAAGAATCTCAAAAGCTCAATGAGGAGAATCATGCCTTCAGAATTAGATTGGAGCAAATGGAAGCTAATGACTTTATGAGAAATCAAGATGCTATTAAACAGATCCAAACAAATGAAAGAATAGAAGGCAATGTGAAATATCTCATGGGAAAAACCACTGACCTAGAAAACAGATCCAGGAGAGATCATTTAAAAATTATTGGACTACCTGAAAGCCATGATCAAAGTAAGAACCTAGAAATCATCCTCCAGGAAGTTCTCAAAGAAAACTGCCCTGATGTTTTAGAACCAGAGGGCAAAATGGAGGTTGAAAGAATCCACCAATCACCTCCTGAAAAAGATCCCAAAAAGAAAACTCCTAGAAATATTATAGCCAGGTTCCGGAATTCCCAGATTAAGGAGAGAATATTACAAGCAGCCAGGAAGAAACAATTTGAATATTGTGGAAACACAATCAGGATAACTCAGGATCTGGCAGCTTCTACACTGAGGGATCAAAGGGCCTGGAATATGATATTCCGGAGGGCAAAGGAGCTGGGATTAAAACCAAGAGTCACCTACCCAGCAAAACTGAGTATCATGTTTCAGGGGAAAATATGGTCATTCAGTGGCACAGAGGACTTTCAAGCATTCTTGCTGAAAAAACCAGAGTTGAATAGAAAATTTGACATTCAGATCCAAGAAGCAAGAGAAGCATGAGAAGGTAAACAGGGAAAAGAAATCATAAGGAACTTATCAAAGTTGAACTATTAACATTCCTACATGGAAAAACAATAATTGTAACTTATAATTATAACTTTTCTCAGTAGTTGAAGGGAATAGAAATATATATGCATATATATATGTCTATATATGAGGGTATATGGGCATATGAATACATATGTGAATGTGTATATATATGTTTACAGGTATACATAGATAGAGGGCACAGGACCAATTTAACAGGAAGGGATGATACTTAAAAGGTAAAATTAAGAGGTGAGAGAGGAATATAATGAGAGGAGATGGGGAGAGACAGAATGGGGTAAACTATCTCATACAGAAGAGGCAAGGGGAAATGGTTACAATGCAGTGGAAGAATAGGAAGGCAAAAGGGAATGGGTCAACCTTATTCCCATTGAATTTGGCTTGAGGAGGGAATGAAATACACACTAAATAGGGTATCTCACCCTCCAGGAGAGTAGGGGGGATGATGGAAGGGAGGGCAGGCTGGGGGGGAGGGAAGTTGGGAGCACCCACTTTTGAAAAGGGATGGGATCAAAGTAGAGAATAGAACAAGTGGGAGGTGGGATAGGAGGGAGGGAAATATAGGCAGTCTTTGACAATATATCTACTATGTTATTGTTTTGCATTAGCCACACATGTACAACCTATACTGAACTGCTTATCTTCCCGGTAAGGGTGGGAGACAAGGGAGGAAGGGAATGAATCTGGAATTCAAAGTTTTCAAATCAAATACTCAAATATATATATATATATACACACACATATACATATACTATTACTAATACTATTTTACATGTAATTGGGAACAGTCACTGGGGCACAGAGATCCACTGGAAAAGTCTAAAGGGGTATGGGAGAAAATATGGGAGAGAGCAGATTGGAGGAGGGGATATCCTGTGAGACTGCTATTTTGGGGTGGTGGGTAGAGGAAAAACAGGGAGAAAATTTGTAACTAAAAATCTGGCGGAAATGAATTATGTAAATCAGAAGTTAATAAAGCATTTGAAAAAAAAGAAAGAAATAAAGCTTGGGGCCAAAAAAAAAGTTTTAGAAGTCACAAGATTTTCCTTGGGGAAAAAAAAAAGAAATTTAATAGTTGTGTGACCCTAGGTAAAGCATTTAACCTCTCTATGCTTTGGTATCCTTATCCATAAACTGAGGCTATGGAATTCAGTGGCCTCTGATGTCCCTTCCATCTCTAAAACTATTATTCTATCATATCTCTTCATTTTATCTCCCCCTGCCAAACCTACCCACCTTTCAAACTTCTCTATTACTCTCAAGGACACCCCGTCCTTCCAGCCACCTAGGTTCTCTCAATCTGAGGATCATCTTTGACACTTCACTTTCTCTTGCTCCTCATCAGTTTGCCAAATCTCACCGGTTCCAACTCAATATTTCCCACATCTGTTCACTTCTCTCTACTCATAAAGTTCAGGTCCTCATAACTTCTCATCTGCACTTTTATTAATCAGTCAATAAACATTTATTAAGTGCCTTCTATGTGCCAAGCACTGGGCTAAGCACTGGGGATACAAAAATGTTAAGGACAGTCCTTGCCCTCAAGGAGCTCAATCTAGGGAGACAATATGTGAATAACTATATGCAAACTAGATACAAGATAAACAGGAAATTATAAACATAGTGAAGGCACTAGAATTAAGGGGGGAAGGGAAAGTTTCCCTGTAGAAGGCAGGATTTTAGCTGGGACTTGAAGGAAGCCAAGAAAGCCAGGAAGCTGAGATGAGGAGAGAGCATTAGGCATGGGAGATAGTCAGTGAAAATGTTCTGAACTGGGCAATGGAGAGTTTTGTAGGATGAACAGCAAGAAGCTAGTTTCACTAGATAGCAGAGAACATGGGGGAGGGTGGGGTATTTATTGTTGTTCAGTCATTGTGGCCCCATTTGGGGTCTTCTTGGCAAAGATACTAGAGTGATTTGTGATTTCCTTCTCCAGCTCATTTTACAGATGAGGAAACTGAGGCAAACAGGACTGAATCACTTGCCCACAGTCACATAGCTAGGGAGTGTCTGAAACCAGGTCTGATCTCAGGAAGATGAGTCTTCCTGACTCTAGGCCCAGTGCTCTGTGCACTATGGAGCCACATTGCTGCCCCAGTGAAAGGTATGGACAACTCATAAGGTAGGGAGGGGACAGGTTATGAAGATCTTTGAATGTTATATGAAAGATTTTATATTTGATCCTAGAGATGATAGAGAGCTGTAGCACCAATGCAATATTCACAGCACCCATGATCACTATAAATATACCTGCATGGGGCTCAATTGCAAAATATAACAGACTCTCCATAGACAAGACAGAAGCAAAACATTTATTCAGACACCAGAAAACCAAATCCCAATACCAGTAAGCTGATTCCATCATAGCAGCAAAGAAGTCAATAAGTCATAACAGTACAGAGAGCCACAGCATCCGTTAGCCTTCCCACAAACACCAACATAAGACCAATATTTACTCACAAGTCTATCTGTCTCCCTCAGAAACAAACTCTCCTCCCGACCGTCTAGCAGACTCTGACTCTCAGCTTCCTGTGAGCTCCACTCCACCCTTCTGCAAACTCCTCCCACCACAGGCTCCATGTGATTACATTCAGCTTATTAGGGGGGAGAGTTTATTTTCAAAGCAGGGAAGGTCTTCAAATTCTCTTAGGCTTATTAAGGGGCAGGAAAGATCTTCAAATTCCCACTACTATTACAGGAGCTGGGTGGAGGATGAACTAGAGTGGAGAGGGGTTTGTGGCACAGATACCAACTAGCAAACTATTTCAAGAGTTCTGCTGTGAGGCTATGAAGGCCTGAACCAGGGCACTGGCAGTGTCAGAGGAGACAAGGGGGTATATATAAGAGATGTTACGAAGGTAAAATTGACAGGCCTTGGCAACAGATTGCACATGGGAGGTGAGAAGAAGGAACTGTGATGAGTTCTAGATTGTAAGTCTGAGGGACTGGGAAAATGGTAAATAAATCTTATTTGTGTAGTACTTTAAGGTTTGCAAAATGCTCTGTGTAATATAGATACAGATATATAGGTATAGGTATAGATATAAAATTTGATGTATAGGAACTTTTTTACCCTGGAAATTCACTCCATTCATGGATTTCAGGCCAGCTAAGTCTTTTCTCTCCAGGCTGCACTCCTAACTCTCTGGACCTTCTCTACCATGCTCCTTTTCCATGTGTTGTCTTCCCCTATTAGAATGTAAGCTAACTGAGGGCAAGGGCTGTCTTTCTGCTTGTATTTGTATTCCTATTGCTCGACCCAGTTTCTTCCATCTGTAAAATAAGAACCACACTTAACACTATCTACTTCATGGGATTCTTCTGAGGGCAGCACATTGTAACATACAAAGGTGAACTATTTTTATTATGATGGACATAGGTCAATGAGAAAAAGATGGTGGGAAATCAAGAGTAAGGACCTTGAACTTGTGAGGCTGGCAGAGTCTCAGCTCTCCAGGGATTTTTTTTAAAGGTCAAGAAAGTTCTCAGGATGACAAAATGTACTCTTGCCTCTGGAGACCTGGGGACTTACAAAATACCATTATCTCAAGGTCCCCTCTATTTAGGAGGCTGTGATCCTTGGTATCTAAGCCCCTCAACTTCTGATTCACAACAGACTGTGGGAGTGAAGAGTCACCTACTGGCAAAAGTTGAAAATGAAGGGGCCCCACAGGCAGGTGCAGGTCCTGAACCATGGTTGGGATAGGGAAGAGAGGGGAGCCCAGATCTTGCCAAAAAGATAAATATTGTTCTAACCCTAAATCCCTCCCTAACTGCCCAGAGCTCCCACTGAGGCCAGCAGGGAGGCAGGAGGTCGGGGTGGGTTTATACAGCTAAGTAGCTTTTTTCCTGCCTAGAAGTTTCCATTTCTCTGATCCAGGAGCTGACTCTCCTCTCTCTCTCTCTCTCTCTCTCTCTCTCTCTCTCTCTCTCTCTCTCTCTCTCTCTCTCACTCCCCTTGTTCTCTGTGCCTGCAAAACAGAGAGGTTCTCTATGCTCCTGGCAAAGCTTCCTAAGAATATAGGATTATAGGATTTGTTTTATTAATTTTTTTTCGTGTATAGTGATGTTGAATTGGCCTATAGGGGCCATTCCATGGAACATATTCAGTTGCCATTTTTGGTCCTAGTTGACCATATGGATTTGGGGGTCTGCTTCTGATCATATATAACTTAATGCTGAAGGTCTTACACTTTGAGAAGTTCTGTTATTAACTGCTAGAAACATTCATGACTGTGGATGTATAAAATTGATCATCCTCTCAGCCTGTCTCTTCCTTTCTAGCTATGAATCATGTCAGAACTGTTTCAAGCTGTTTCCTGATAAGGGATTGGGTGAAAAGGGAGGCTAGTCCTATGTCTACCCCTCCCTCCAGCCTCCATGCACCCATGACCACATGGCAAAGTATATGTTCTATCCAGGCAAGTCTGACCTGGTTTGTAATGCTTCTTTTGTGTTTGTTCTTTCCTGATTTTAGGTGAACAAATATCCACCTTGAGCTGGACATGTCTCATTTTGAGAGATCTGGAGGTCTCATTAGGTTGGAACTGAATGGTTGCCAGATAACAACACCTCTAAGCAACTACTCTTGGAGAAGATAGCCACCAACAAGAGAATTAGCTGAAGCCTGGCTATTTTACCAGTAAACATGTACTAGGAATTGTTTGGACAGTACAGAGCCAAGATGAAATGTAAAATACCTAGCAATCATAAAAAACTACTTTACGTTCTAATGAAATTTACCGTGCTTCACTGCATAATTGTCATACCCTTTGGTGTTTACTTTGTTTTGTTTTTCAATCCAAACATTGGTTTATAACTTTTCCTTGTGTAATTGTCGCATGGTATAATTCTGCTTGTCAAGCTGCTTAAACAGAGCAGCAATGTATTTACCAGTGGCATATGGATATGCATTTATCTCTCACTCATTGAAAGCAGAAAGCCTAGAATTCTCAGTGCAGTCATACACATTGTCAGTACATTTCTGAAAGCCGACTTGTATGGTTTGTTTAGAGCACTGTAGTACTAGTGATATTGTCATTCAACCCAATGAAGATCCATAGGCACAAAGGCAGCAGACAGGCTGGTGAAGCTGCCGTAAGTAAGTCACATGATATGTATGGTAAGACTTACATCTTCCCACTAGCTAAACTGTACAGTTCGTCAGCCAGTGATACAATAAAGTGCAAAACATTTCTTTCTGATTATGGGTAAATATAAAAATTGTTCTGCAGGCTTCAAGCTGAAAGTGGTTGTGTTTGCTGAACAGTGTGTAAACAAAGTTGTGGAAAGAGAGTTTTTTAATGAATGACTATTCAATTTTAACATATATTCACAAGTATTCCTTGCATCCTAATCTTGCACCAAAGATAGGTTAGTAAAAAATATATATTTTTAAGTAATACTGGCACAAATTCTAAAAAAGAAATTAAAAGCTTTATATAATGGTCCCATCCCACTTTTCTGTGAAAAAAATTGGCATAAAATCTGTGATGATTATGCAGTGAAATACAGTAATCTAGCAGACTGCAACACTAATTATTATTACTGATGCTTAAGTCATTCTGCTAATACATGTAGTGAGTCTTTTATGGTTAACATTTCTTTTAAATAGAGAAAAAAAATCACCTCTCCCATACTTGATATGGATAAATATTTATCTCCCGCATTTAGGGTTATTTGTATTGACAATGAGATTTGTGTTGACAATGAGAGTACTTTTTAATGTCTCCCCTTTTTGAAGAAATCATAGATGTGATACAAAACCTAAGATACATAAGTAAAATTATCCCCAGCCCTGGAGTGAGAATTTAATGAGCTGGAGAGTATAAGGAAAGGGAACTTCACTTGAGATAGTCTAAACCCTGTTCAAACCTCTCTAACTTGAAATACTCTAAACCTGGTCTAAACCACAAGTATGATTACAGAACATCAAGTGGGAGCAGTGCCCTAGCCCTTCAGGACCCCACATCTGTGGAACAGCATTGGTTCCTCATGATTAGAAATGTTTTATTGATACCGTTTACTTTTTCATCACAATCATTTCCCAGTATATTCACCAGTTGAGTGTAACAAAGAAAAGCAGCTAAGTAAAACCACAGACACTGTGACTATGACCCAGTTTGACTGTGACAATCTCTTTATCAAAAGGGAGAAGGTATGTTTCACCATCTGTATGTACTCCAGGGCCAAGACTGGTCATTACAGTTAATTCGTGGTTTGGCTCACTCTTAGTGGTTTTCTTTTTTCCATTTACTTTAGTGCAGGCATATCAATAATTTTCCTGGTTCTGTTTATTTCATTCTGCATATCAGTTCAAAAAAGTCTCCCCATATTTCTCTCATTTCTTCCTATTCATCATTTCTTATTGTCCAATAATATCATATTATATTTGTATACCACATTCATTTCCCAACTGATGGGAACCCACTCTGCTTTGAGTGTTTTTGCTACCAGAAAAAAAAAAAAAACACCAAAAACCCCCATGGTTTATATGGGGCCTTTCTGTCTCTGATGTCCTTAGGCTCTTTGCCCAATAGTAGGATGGCTAGATCAAAGGGCATGAATAGTTTTATGAATTTCATCACATAATTCTAAAGGTCTTCAAGAATAGTTGGACCATTCCAACAGTATAAGTGTATCATATTGCCCCACACATTTAATACTAACAATTTCCATCTTTTATGAGAGTGAAGTGAAATATTAGTTGTTGTTATTTGTATTTTTATTATTATTAATTATTTAGAGAATGTATTAATCTGGTTGTTGATAGTTTGCAACTCCTTTCTTAAAACTGTATCATACAATCTCATATCTTTTGGATCATGACTTATTGTACATATGTGTGTCAATTCATTATATATGTATATACATACCTTTTCATATATATATATATATATATACACACATATATAGGATATTAGACTTTTATCAGAGATAAGTGATAGAAGGATTTTTTCCTCACTCAGTTTATTTTTTATTCCAACAGCATTGCTTTCATTCAAACAAAAGCATTTTAATTTTATGTAATCAAAACAATTTTTTTCTTTTATGATTTCTTCCCTCCTTATTTATCTAAGAGTTTTTCCCCAATCCATGGTTGTAAAAGGTACCTCATTCAGTTCTCTAGGTTTTTTTTAAACAATGTAACATTTATTATTTAGGTCAAGTATCCATTTGAAATCTAATATGATATAAGATGCTGACCTAAATCTAATTTTTGTCAAACTGCTTTCCTATTTTCCTAGCAGTTTTTGTCAAATAGAGAATATCTGACTATTTCCCCAAGTATTTTTTGTTTGGGGGTTTATCACACACTTGGTTCCTATATGTAGTTGTTTTTCACTCCTACTTTTTAAATTTGTTGCAAGGATCATAAGATTTAAAGCTGAATGGTACATTAAAGATCATCTACTCCAACTCTCATTTTATATGTGAGAGAAAACTAAAAGCCCAAAAGGGGAAGTGACTTACCCATAGCCATGGGGGAATGCTGGTAAATGTTTTAGAAACAGATCTACAAAAAAGCAAATGTATACATAGCACATTTAAAATTTTTAGTCTGCATTATTAACATTTTCTTGATCACTTTCTTAAATCTAGACAATCAGCAAAACAATAAAGCCCTGATTTATACAGTGTTTATCAATTTCTAAGGTGTGAATAATACAATGAAAATTTAATAATGAGCTCTTAAAAGTTAATTCCAGCGGGCTCCAGCACATCCCTGGACAGAGCTAGAAAGTTGGTGAGTACGAGATTCAAACTGAAGTCTTCTGTCTAAAAATCCAACATTCTTTCCACTATATAAGACTAACTCCAGAGGGATAGGAAAGATTTCTAAGCCCACAGATTTATTTGTTTGGCAAGTAGGCACCATAGTAGATAGAGCGCTGGATTAGAGTCAGAAAGACCTGAGTAAAATCTTGACTCAGACTTATTAGCTGTATGATCCCATGGTTAAGTTAACCTCTCTCACTCTCAATTTCTTTACAAAATAGGGATAAAAGTAACACTGTCTTTGTTTTCAGGATTGTTGTGAAGAGAAAATGAGATAATAAACACACACATAATTTATAAAGACATTTATACATATATATAGCACTTTATAGGAGGGGCCATCTCCAGTTGTCCTGATCTATATCTTGCCACTGGACCCAGGTGGCTCTGAAGGAAAAAAGTGAGGCTGGTGACTTTGCACAGCCCTCCCTCACTTAAATCCAATTCACCTGCAAGTCATGGCATCACCTTCCTGATGTCATGGTCCTCTTCAAGAAAGAAGGACAAACAGCAACTTTATAAAGTTTATAAAAGCATATGAAGTTTATTAAAGTATATAAAAGTTATCTATTGTTGTTGTGATGGTTACATCAAGATGACAATGATGATGATGATGGCAGTAAGGAAGGGGCAAACATGTCCTATGACCATACTGGCACAGCTAAAACTTTGGGGAGACTGAATTATATAAATGGTCAGCTGTATGTGATAGAAACAATAGCTGCCATATAGATGAGACTAGTTTTTCCTTAAAAGGTATTTAAACTGTCCTCCAGATTTAATTGATCCTGGGGACTAAAACCATTGTCCAAGTCAATGGTATACCTTCCAGGGTCCTAATTACAAAAGCCAGCCTCTAAGGAGGCAGAAGTTGCTTTTCCCTCAGCCTTGACAAACATACCAGCATGGCCAATACAAGGAAACAGTTCTCTACTAAATCAATGCTGTATCCTTGGTAAGTGTTCTTACTCTGTTATGGTGTAGCAGCAAGCACCCCAAGCGCGTCCTCAGGGTTTGCCGCTCACACAGGTTCTTGGATCTGCTTTGATAAAGGAAAGCAACTCAAAATGGGTTAACAAGCTTACTTTAATCAGTCAGACATATATTGTTTACCTTGTTCAGGGGAAAAAGCTCAGCACCCTGAACTTCAGAATATACAGGCAGAATTATCAAGACAGAAACAGATCAAGTAGACAGATTTCCAAACTGTCCAACCATTACATCCATACCCAGTCAACATCTGGGTTTCCACATCTGGGTTTTCCAAAGCCGGGGGACTCTCAACAATGGCTTCCCAGAACTCAGATCAAATCACAGAACACTTCTCAAAGTGAGTCCCAAAACAAAGCTACACATCAGGGCTTATATAGCCTTCTCCTGGCTCAGAGAATGTAACAACCTTATTGACCCACTGGCCAATCAAAAAGTATCTACTGAAAAACAAGCCTCCCACCCCAGGCTTCAGGTGCACTTTAGCCTAGGGGCAAGGAAGATCTTCCAAATTTGCATTCCCATTACATATGGCTACATAACTTCCTTTTGTTAACTGCTAGATAATCTAGGAGTGTCTCATTTCATTCCAATTCCAAATTTGCCTGAATCAAGCCTACCCTATATCAGCATTTTGTTGTTCAGTCTCTCAGTCACATCTAACCCTTTATGACTCCGTGGACCATAGCACACCAATTCTGTCCATGGGGTTTTCTTGGCAAAAATACTGGAGTGTTTTTCCATTTCCTCCTCCATCGATTAAATTACTTACCCAGGGTGACACAGCTAGTAAGTGTCTGAATCCCAGATCTGAAGTGACGTCTTCTTGGTTCCAGGCCCAGAGTTCTTAATACTGAGTCACCTAGCTGCTTCTATATCAGCCCTACCTGAATCCAAATGGCTATCTGAATGCATCTTGCTTTTTCACCTGGCACTGACATCCCCATTCTAAATCTACTTGTGACTACTTTCCTTCTTTCAGTCCCCTGTGTCTGAATGCTTACTAGAAACCCTGGTATTCCTTCCCAGCCCTTTGGTTTACACTTTCCTAGATCTTATTTTGGACCATGGCCTAAGCATTAGCACACGGTAGCCCCTTCCTGACTGGGTGGGATATAACAATGACACTCCAGGCAGGGATCTCTGTCAGCTGGTCAAAGGGTCAGCATGAATTGCACCCTACAGTGTCATTAAGCCAATGGGACTATTAGCTGCCTACATTTGGACAAGACCAGACCTAGTTCTTGATGTCTTTATACCAGGTGGACAGGTGTCCCAGGAACTGTCTCATGACAGTAATTATTCCAGGGTCTAAGGTACCAGAATGCTGCTGTAGGAAAACTGGGAAGTCTTAATCCTTCTCTGTGAATGACCAATCAACAGGTATTTATTAGGAGTGTCTCCTCTGTGCCCAGCATTATGCTAAATGAAGAATACAGAAAACAGAGCCATGGCCCCAGCCTAGAACTTCCCACCCCTCACTTCAGGGAATGGGGGGGCATTCAGGAAAGAAGAGAAAATGATACTGCTAACTAGGTTAAAAAAAAAAAAAAGAAAAAGAGTAAGCTATGCATCACATATATACAAGACAGCATGGATGCGGTCAGTGGGGGAGCCTGGGGTTGGCAGACAGCCCAGGAACAAAGGGCCTCCCTTCATCCACACATAGCCTGCTCAGGCTTCCCATTGCCCTTTTGTGATATCTCCTTTCCCCCTCTTCACAGCTGCCTTGGATATTCATTTTAAAGAAACCATCTGTAAAGGAGAAGTGGCATACAAGGGGGTTTGAAAAGAGCCCTGCACCAAGACAGGGCCCCAGGAACATCAACTTTTCCCTAAAGGAGCTCACAATCTGAACGGGAAAGTAGAAGAAATATACAGCAAACAAAAAGAACAAGAGATAAACTGAGGGCTACTGACTATAACTGGAGCCAAATTTCATAGAACAGGAGCATCCCAGTGGATTGGGGTAGTCATAGGATTTAGAGCTAAAAGGGGCTTTAAAGACCGTCTAGTTCAACCTTCTCATTTTATGTCTGGGGAAACTGGGGCCCAGATATGTTAAAGGATTTACCCACAGTCCCACAGCTCATAATGAGTCAGAGGAGACTTCATGAAAGAGATGAGACTAAACTTGTTTAAGGAGTAAAATTTAGACAAATGGAAGAAAGGACGCTAAGATCAGTGGCCTAGAACTCCTAGCTGAAGCAAGATGCCATAAGCCTTCTGCTCCCTAGGACTCATGTAATTGGCTCATCAGCCTAAGAGAAAGTGTAAATTTCTTCCTAGCAGGGTGGAGCACCTCCAAAGCATGTAGGGAATGTCCAGGAGGACAGGACTCAGGCCTAAGCCTTGGAAAGAGCAGGTAGGACAAGGTTCCCCTCTTTCCTCCCCATGAGGTTGTCTTCAAGCTAACAATAGCCTGTTACTCTCAACCCAGAGGATTCTCTTGGGTATCTCAGACCAGGAGCACCAGGTTTGCCCTTTTGAGCCCTA
>NW_027187316.1:8419521-8432353 GCF_028583685.1 Petaurus breviceps papuanus
TGCAATCTTGGCGCTCAGCAGCTGGAAGGGAAGTCAAGCTGAGGATTAATAATATAGGGCCCAGGATAGAGCTGTGGGTAGGGTGAGGGGACCAGCAAGGATGAAGGGTGCTGTAACCATTGACCAATAACAGGAGCTTTGCTATCTGGGTTATTGTGTACTGAAGGGATCCTGGTGATCCAGGAAAAACCTTCCCCCACTCAGCTACTTCCTTCCCTCCCTTCCTCCAAGGTCCTCTATCAATGTGGTACAATGGAAAGAGCTCTAGTTTTAGATTCAGAGGACATGGGTTCTCATCCTGCCCTGACACTGACTACATGAGTGACCTTGGGCAAATCCCTTAACCTCCCTGGGCCTCTGTTTAGGGGTTCGACTAGATGGCCTCCAAGGTCCCTTCCAGCTCTGGTTCTGAGGCTATGATCACAACATGAGTAAAAAATCCCAGAAAAAAGATACTTCTCCAGCTTGTTCTCTTTGCCCACCAGCACCCCACCTTTCTCTTCAGACAGTAGAGATAATCAAGGTTCCCAGTGTACAGGACTTCCATAGGGAAATAACTCTTGTCATAGGGTCTCAAGACTTTACATTCTGTCTCTGATAGTGAGTATGGGTTGCTCTCTTACCTAGTCTCTATTGTGGCCAATGGTATGTGTGTCAGATAACTTGTTATGGTTACAAATGTAGTCTGTAGCCAGGGACAGAAATGGACCTGCCTGACCTGAGCCTGAAAAGGAACAGAACCTATGATCCTGAACTCATTAGTACCACACTCTAACCAGTAGAATGATTGGTGTGCTAACCCTCAGGTTATTCAGAGTTCCTTGCTAGCCTGGAGGCAGAAAAGCACCTAATCATTTTCCTGATCTCTCTGTCCTTGAAGGACACTACTAAAATGTTTTCTAAATGGATTGAAACCCAGAACAACCCAGAACACAAGGGAGTTCCCAACCCGAGTTGAATCACAGGATTCTGAGCTAGAAAGGACGCTAGAGATCATCTAATCCAAATCTCTGAATTCAAAAATGGAGAAATGTATATGCCAAGAGATTAAAGGACTTATCTAAGGTTATACTGAGGCAGCCAGGTGGCACAGTGGAGAGAGTTCTGGGTCTGAAGTCAGGAAGATTAATCTTTCTGAGTTCAAATCCAGTCTCATACTATATGGGTGACCCTAAGCAAGTCACTTGACCCTGTTTACCTCAGTTTCTTCATCTGTAAAATGAGTGGAGAAGGAAAAGGCAAACCATTCCAGTATCTTTGCCAAGAAAACCCCAAGTGGGGTCATGAAAAGTTATACATGACAGAACAAGATCAAATAGTAAAATGGGGCAGTTAGGTGGCACAGTGAGTAAGAGTGCCGCCCCAGAGTCAGGAGGACCCGATATCAGTTCGGCCTCAGATACTTAGCACCTACACAAAAAAATAACTGGCCATGTAACCTTGGGCAAGTTACTTAACCCCAATTGCTTTAAAAAAAAAAAAAGATTATATAGTAATTAATAGGATTCAAATCAAAGACCTCTGATTCAAAAGCCAATCTACTTTCCTCCTTGAGTCTGGCTGAAGTAGAACCCAGCAAAACCATAAAAAAAAAAAATCTTATAAAAGACTTAATAGCATTCTTCAAGTACTTAAAAGTCTGTGGTATAGGAGAGAGATTCAATTTATTCTGCTTAGCCCCAGAACTAGAGGATTTCCCAAAACTAGGGAATTATAGGAAGATAGAATTCATCTCAACATAAGGAGAAACCTTTTAAAGAATAGTGTTGTCCAAATATAAAATGGGTTACCTTGGGAGTTAGTAAGTTAGTAAGTCAAGACTGGATGCTATGGAGATTTTTTTGCTCAGGAAGGGGTTGAACCAGACCATAGGGTAAAATCAGGAACATCTGAATGAAAGTTGCAAGGAGGCAAATTTATTTCTCACATTGGGGAAAATTTTCTAATTGGAGTTATCCAAAGGGATAATGGGCTTCCTTGAGAAATTCTCCCCATTTATTGGGTATATTATAGTGGGGATTATTTTTTTTTTTGCCTTTTGGAAGGCAATTGGGGTTAAGTAACTTGCCCAAGGTTACACGGCTAGTTTTTTTGTGTGGGTGTTAAGTTTATGAGGCTGGAACTGAACTTGGGTCCTCCTGACTCCAAGGCCAGTGCTTTACTCACTGTACCACCTAGCCGCCCTATGGGGATTCTTTTCAGATGTAGGTTGAATTAGATGGCCACTAAGGTCCCTTTCACTTATCAAACTGTATGATTAAAAGCTAAAAGGGGACTCAGAGATCATTTAGCATAACCTCCCCATTTTACAGAATTTACTGAGGCTAAGAGAGGGAAAATCACTTGTACAAGATTATGCAGCTAGCAACCAACCCAGGTCCCCTGACTCCAGACCCAGAAAGCTTTCCATGATACCCTGAAGTCCCTTCTAACTCAGAGTCTATGATTTCATTCATCAAAACCCCTCATTTTATAGATAAGACAAATGAGGCCCAGAGAGGTGAGGTGACTTTTCTGTAATCACATCCTAAGTCATTTATAAGCTTATATACATGGCAGAGTAAATCCTAAAACCCAGGTTTTTTCACTCAGGTTCCAGCATTTGTTTTTGGTTTTTATCCCATTCTCCACACAGATTCTATACAATATTTCAGTCAAGGCTGACCAGTTCTACTAAATTGAGCTAGGCTTTGGTGGGATATTTAAGGAATATTTAAGAAAGAAAATGAGAGCTAAGAGGACAGCAAAAAGCAGAATGAGCCACAGTGCTGCAAGTCAAAAGAAGGCATACCAGAACCAGCAGGATTCTAGAGAGATGAGGATTTCCCTGACCCCTCCCTGTATGACCATGAGACTCCAGGGGCTGTTCCCCACCCCAATGACGTATATACCCCTTTCCCTCCACCCCAAGCTGCCCTCACCCCTGACATGTAGGTGATGTAAATGCTTGCTTCATTATGTATTCTGTTGTCAGTTTGCTGTTTTCCTTCTGTCATCTGTGGGTCCGTTATGGGTCCATCAGTCTCTAGGTATCCCTTGGAGTTGTCTTCTATTGCCCATTCCCTCTCTAAAGCACTCAGTCCAAGACCACACATAGATACCACATCAAGGCTTTTGAAGAGGAGGAAGCTGACCCAGGCCCAGAGTTTCAAGGAGATACTGTTTTCAGGCACCCCTTACTACTGGTCACAAAATCCAATACAAGTAATGAAAAGGAGAGTTCCTGGAGGAAAGGAAGAGGGACAAGAAAAGGAAGCAAAGAGACCAGGAGTTTACTCCATATTCAAAACCGAACCACTTCTCTTTTTTCCCCCATGACCCATTATCTAACAAAGTCATTAGGAGGTTCTGGGGAAGAGGAATCTCTCCCAGTCTTTACTGGGATATGTCTCTCTGCCATGTCTGTCCTCCCTTTCAAAGGGGAAAGAACAGCAATTACCTGAACAAATCTCTGAAAACTCTGCTCTAGACCCTCATCTGCTAGGATTGTGTCCCAATGGGTCTAGGAGGATGTTCTGTCTATCCTGTCTGTTATTGTCGTCATTACCATCACCACCACAAGCAGCAGCAGCAATAAGACCAAGTTATACAATCTGGAGTTGGAAGGAACCTTTGACATCAATTAATTCATTTATTTCATTTTATAGATGAAGAAACTGAGGTTCAGGTGCCGAGTGACTTACCCAAAGTGACACAAGTAAGTAGAAAACTCATCATCTTCGCTTACAATTTATGTAAATATTTTTATGGTTTTCCAAAGCACTTTTCATACATTTTTTCACTCAGTGCTCCAGACAACTCCATAAGGTAGGTGCTATCATTATCCCTATCTTACAGACAAGGAAATTGAGGTTTGCAGGGGTTAAGTGAATGGTCTGGAGTTGCTCAGCCAGTGTCTGAGGCTGGCTTCAAACCCAGGTTTTACCTGATTCCAAGGCCAGTACTCTATCCATTCTTCACTATGTCACATCCCAAGACCTTTAAAAGGTTTATAAAACCAACTCTGGAGATGGGTGGAACTGCACAGAACAAGCTAGTTACAAAGAGCCTGAGCCCAGGAGACAGAGACTTTGGTGAGACTCCCAGGTTAACGCAAACACATGGACAGAGTCACAAAACAGACAATTAATGAACTCCAAATTTATACTATTAATAAACAGGAAATAAATAGATAGCATTAAATATTTACATTATATATGGGCTAAAGGTTAAGTATATTCAGAGTGGGATGGAGGTAGGGGTGGAACAAACTGGAAAAGGAAGGTTACATGTTGAAACAACATGGAATTGGAGTCCTTAGAAGTTTCTGTTTTAACCAAGGGCTTTCAGAGAGACAGAGGCAGGGCAAAAAGGGAAACCCCCTGGAAGGAGAGAGTAGCTTCTTCAAGAGACTATGACAGTTCCACCCACCCACCCCTTTGTTTACCCTAAGAGGCTGCAATAATACGTAATCAAATTATGACTCGTTATTCTAACAGGAAAATAGCTACATTCATTGGGAAAGGCAGGGAGCCTGGAAAAGGGGAAACAAGTTGTTTTCCAACCCATTGTTTGTTTGTCTTACTCTCCAGATCCCTCTGTCCCCAAGCCCTTTCCCTCCCTTTCTGCCTTCCCCTCTTTTGGCCTCTTTCTGCCTCTCCTCTCTGGCGCTAGCTCCCTTCTCCATCACAGGCTCTGCACACTAGCCAACCATTCTGCTTTTAAGGCTCCTGTCTCTTTGAGGACCAGAGCTTCCTTACTTTGACTGGAGTGGCCAGGTACAGGTGGAAAGAGAGAAAGGGGCCTCCTCTGCCCATTGCTATATGGTCCCACGGCAACAAAGTTTTCTCAACCCTCCTTTTTCTCCCCAGTCAGCAAACAGAGTTTTAAAAAGCACAAGTTTTAAGAATCAATTAAGAATTAAGAGGTACCTCTAAAACCGAGCTAGCGCTCACCTCTATCCCCGTGACTCAATGTGCACGACCCTGGTCAAGGCCCTGAACTGCTCTGGACCTTAGTGTCCTGAACCTTGAATGTTGAAATATTCACCCTTGTCCCTCCCTACCTCCCAAGGATGGCTTGGGGAAGAAATGAGATCATTTTGGTGAATGTTCTTTGAGTTCTTTGGAGGAGGGATAGGAAAGAAATATAACAAAACCTCCAAGTCCATGCTTCACATTTCCCCTACAAGCCACTTCTGAGGTGGAATGCTATTCACCGCATCCTGAGCTCACAGAGCAATTCCAGAGATCAGTGTGAGAACGATAGTCTCCAAGTGAAAACAATCCCCAAATCACAGAATGACAGACTCTCAGGTAAGGGATTTAGGCCATCTAATCCAACCATCGTGATATGATGGAAGTAAAGGAAGCTGGATTAAGACCCTGAAAATCAGAGTTTTGAATCCCAGTTTTGCCACTTACTAGTTGTGTGGCCTTGGGAGAATCTGGGCCTCAGTTTTCTCATCTACAAAACGAGGTGGTTGGACCAGATAGTCTCTGAGATGCCCTTCCAGCTCTACATCTATGATTAATGACCATAAGAATCCTCTCTGCTACATTTCAGTTAGTTGTTAGTCAAATTCCTCTTGAAGTTCTCCAATAACGGGGAACACAGCACTTCTCAAGCCAGCTCATTCCACTATGAGGAGTGATGACTGAGAGAGGACATCTTATCCATTCCCTTGACTCCTTAGAAACATACCTAAGCACCCCAGAGAGAAATAAGTTCCTCCAAGTGAACAAGATGAAGTGGAACCCACCCTATTTTCAAGGCTGAAGCTAGCCTAAAAAGAAAAAATAGAGAATTTCTGCTTTTTTACTGTTCCCACCACTTTCCAATGACCCATAGTGGAATCAACCCAGAGAACTTTACTACATTTCCTCTACATTGGTTCTCACATTCAGTGGCCAGGGGCGGCCCCTGGTGATAAATGTATCTGAGAGTTTCCTCAAGGGTTAGAAGGAAACTGTGATTAAAGAAGGGAATGTGGCATTTTTCCAGACATGAAGTTATGAGAGAGTATACACACACACACACGCACGCACGCACGCACACACGCACGCACGCACAATCATGTGGGCATGCCCAACCCACACACAGGCAAATGCTGGGTTGCATTCTTTTGTTATTAATATCCTTGGTAATAAATCACCCTAGGACTTCCAGAATCATAACTTTACGCAGATCTTATAGAGAAAGGGAAAGAAAATATGAATTAAAGTGCCCCTGCCCCTGCTAGGGCTCTTGAATTCAGTGAGATGAAAACCCAATTCTCTTAAAAGATGGTAGGAAAGGAACCAGTGGGCCCAGGAGAAGAATCCAGCTAACCTCCCTCAATAATGAGATAATGGTGGGGTCCCAGTGGATCCCAGCCTATATTTCTCTCTGATTCCCACTATACCCCCCCATTAACTCAGTCACAGAAGGAAACATGTAACTCTTTCCAACCACAGGAGTCAGAAAAATAATAAAGCTGGAAGGAAGCTTTGGCATAATCTAGCCCAATCAATCATTCCATTTTACAGCTGAGAAAATGGAGGCCCAAAGAGGTAAAACGAGTTACCCTACATAATCCCAGGGGTGAGTCACAGTCAGGACTGTGGTCCAGTGTTCCAAATTCTCACATCAGTCTTCTTTCTTCTCCCCTGCACTCACAGGGGCAAACAGGAAAGCAACCCTATGCAAAAATTCAATAAGAAACCTTTACTGGAGTCACTTAAGAGTTCCTGAGATTTCCTCTTGCTGATTTAGATACATATATGAGAGTTCTGCTTCATGTGAAATTTTCCTGGTGTTCTTGGCCCACCACAGAAATACCGGGTCCTTAGAGGAGATCTGGGAAGTTTCCCTCCTGACTCAGACTACAAGTAGGTGAAGTCTTTGAGCTGAATGTCTAGCTCTTAAGCTAGACACAGCTCCTCCTCACAAGGCAGTCCCACCAGGTTACCCCTTGCCTGTGTTGGTCACACCCAGAACACAGAGGATATCCAGAAGGAAAAGGTTCCTTCAGTCTCCAAAGAGAGACACACCCCTCTCTAGGCTTTGGAATTTTCATTTCATACAATCATAGAATGTGGCTGCTGAAAGAAACTAATTCAGGCCTCTCCTTTACAGTCATCTCGTTTCCATCTGGAAAGACCCACAGAGAAGTCAAACCCAAGAACCTTACTCCATTTCCTTTCCATTCATCCCATATTGACTCCCTATCACATACCTCAGAATAGCTGTTTCAAAGTTTCTCCTCTGTCCTCAAGCCCCCAGTGCCCTCCCATTTTTTTAAGTAAACATCCTTGCCACCCTCTTCACTGAGAAGATTGAGACCATCTTTTGAGAGTCCCTTATCTTCCCTCCTCCAAACTTCAAAAATCCTTCTATAGCTTCACTCATTCTCTCCTCCCCTCTAGTCTCCAAGGATGAGGTAGGCCTTTTTCTTGCCAAAACTTTTTTCTAACCTAACACTCCTTATGCCCTCTATTCTGCCTCTTCTTATCTCCTCTGGAATCCTGCTGCATTGACTATTCTTTCCCCCCTCCCTCTCTCTGTCTCTGTCTCTGTCTCTCTCTCCCTCTCTATTTTTTCTTTCCCACTCTCCATTCTCTCTTTCTCTGTTTCTGTCTCTCTCTGTCTCTGTCTCTGTTTCTGTCTCTATCTCTATCTCTCTCCCCCTCCCTCCCTCCCTTCCTCTTCTTCCCTCTCTTTTCTTCCCCACCTACAAATATACTTAGGTCTCCCCTATCCTTGAAAAAAAAAGAATAGGGGAGACCAGGTAGTACAGTGAGTAAGAGCGCTGGCCCTGGCATCAGGAGACCTGGGATCAGTTCCGGCCTCAGATACTTGGCACCCACACAAAATAACTGGCCACATAATCTTGAGCAAGTAATTTAACCCCAACTGCTTTTAAGAAAAAAAAGAAAAAGCAACAATAATCATTTTCTTTTATCTGTCATTCCCTCAAGCCAACTTCCTATATGTGCCCCGCCCTTCATCACCAAACTCCACAAAGAGTAGTCAAAACTCATTCCCTCCACTCTTCAATTCCATGCAATATGGATTCTATACATACCACTACACTATAGTTGTTCTCCCAAAGATTAACAATTCAATTCAAGAGGCACCTACTATGCAGATTATATATGCCATGTGCTGGGAAAGAAAGAAATTCTAGATAAGATACAATTCCTGCCTTCATGAATATAGAACCATCTAGTAAATAATAATGGCACATTTGTATCTCACTCTATGGTTGACAAATTGCTTTAAATATTATTTCATTTGATAATCACCTCTTGATCTTATAATTATAGGGCTGTAAATCCTTGAACATCAAGATCTCAGTAAAAAGATGAGCTTAATCACCAAGTCCAATGGTCTTATATTAGGCTTTATATTCCTTGATCTTAATAATATAGTGGTATAGTAATAGCAAAATGCACATGCAGTCAGGAAGACAGATTCAAATCCCGCCTCAGATATTTCTGATATGTGTGACCCTGAACAAGTCACTTCACTTCTGCCTGCCTCAGTTTATTCATCTGTAAAATGGGTGGCCAGGTGGCTCAGCGAGTAAGAGCACCGGCTCCAGTGTCAGGATGACCTGGGGATCAAATCCAGGCTCAGATACTTAGCACCACACCCAGAAATAACTGGCCGTGTAACCTTGAGCAAGTTACTTAACCCCGATTGCTTAAAAAAAAGAAAAAAAAAATAATAGCATCTACCTCCCAGGGTTGCTATAAGGATAAAATGGGATAATATTTGTAAAGCCCTTTGCAAACTTTAAACCACTATATAAATGCTAGTTATTATTATTATCATTATTATTATTATCTAAAATATGAGTTGCACTAAATTACCTTTAAAGTACCTTTGAATTCTAAATCTTTGATCCCATGATACTATAGCCCACTCACTCCATTTGATACTCTTTCCTCTCTTGGCTTCTGTACTGCTTTTTCCTTATCTTCCTCCTACCTGTCTGACTTTTCCTTTCTAGCCTCAACTGACTTATCTTCCTTCCTCCAGCTCCCTGATTGTGGGTATCTAAAAAGGTTCTCTTTAGAGGAACATTTCTCCTCCTCTATACTGTCTCCTTTGGTGATCTTACCTTCTTATCCATTGCTTTCCCGAGCTCCAATTCCACATTTCCAACTGCCTCAGGAACATTTTCACTCCAATATATCATCAGCAGCTCAAAATTAACATATTCAAAGCTGAATTCATACTCCCCCAAAACCTGCCCTTGTCTCAACTTTCCTATTTCTCTTGATGAAACCACCATCTTCCACACCTCTCAGGTTCAAAACCCTGGAGCCATCTTTGACTTTTCCCTTTCCCTCATCCCCAACATTCAATAAACTGCTTCTATAATCCTTAGCTATTACAACATTCCATTTCTTTACTTTCAGACTATCACGACTCTAGTTGAGACCCTTACCTTTCAGCTGAAAACAATAATAAATAGCTAATGCAATCTAGGCTATATTAAATGAGCATAGTGTCCAAAATGAGGGAAATAAGTCACCTTCTCCCCAAGTTGAAAACATCTGGAATATTGTGTTGTTCAGTTCTAGACACTGTGTGTTTTACACAGTTCCTGGCACATGACAAGTGCTTAATAAAATACTACCTGATTGACTGACATTGACAAGTTAACAATTGTCTAAAGGAGAGAAAACAGTGGTGAAGGTCCTCAAGACCATATCATATGACTGATCCAGTGTCCAAAGGGTAATTTAACTTTGATCCAGCAATACCACTACTAGGTCTGTATCCCAAAGAAATCATAAAAAAGGTAAAAGGACCTACATGCACAAAAACATTTATAACAGCTCTTTTCATGGTGGCAAAAAATTAGAAATTGAGGGGATACCCATCAATTGGGGAATGGCTGGACAAGGTATGGTACATGAACATAATGGAATAATATTGCACAATAAGAAATTATGAACAGACAGATTTCAGAAAAACCTGGAAAGACTTACATGAACTAAGACAAAGTGAAATGAGCAGAAGCAGAACACTGTACACAGTAACAGCAACATTGTGTAATGATCAACTGTGAATGACTTAGCTCCTCTCAGCAATACAGTGATACAAGACAATTCCAAAGGACTTATGATAAAAAATGTTATCCACATCCAAAGAAAGAACCTATGGACTCTGAATGCAGATAGAAGCATACTCTCTTCACTTTCTTTTTTCATTTGTTTTTCCTTTTGGTTGGTTTCTTCTTTCACAACATGTCTAATATGGAAATATGTTTTACAAGATTGCACATATATAATCTATATCAAATTGTTTACTATTTTAGGATGAAGGGAGGAAAACAGGGAGGGAGAAAAATTTGGAAACCAAAACTGTCTTTATGTATAATTGGAAAAAATAAAATACTATTTTTAAAAGACCGTATCATGGGACAGCTAGGTGGCACAATGACTAGAGCACCAGCCCTGGAATCAGGAGGACGTGAATTCAAATCTGATTTCAGACACTTAACACTTACTAGTTGTGTGACCTTGGGCAAGTCACTTATCCCCGATTGCTCTGTCTTCCCCCCTGCAAAAAAAGGAGGGGGGAGGAGAGACCATATCATATAAAGCTCTATTGAAAGAACTAGGGATGTATAGTTTAGAGGAAAAAAAAGACTGAAGGAAGAGGTGAGGATGAGAGCTTTCTTCAAATATTTGAGGGTTTTTCATATAGAAGAGGGATTAGACTTTTTCTGCTCAGTCCCAGAGGGAGGAACTAGGTATTAGTGAAGCTACAGAGGTGCAGATTTAAGCTTAATGTAAGGAAAAACTTTCTAACAACTAGATGGCGTATTACTGGTGGAATTAGGAAGACCTGAGTTCAAATTGGACCTCAGGTGCTTGCTTACTGTGTGATCCTGAGCAAATCACTTAACCTTCATTCATCTCTATTTCCTCAATTGCAAAAGGAAGATAATAGAACCAACTTCCCAGGGTTATTGAAAAGATAAAAATAAAAATTTAATATTTATAAAATTACTTGCAAACTTTAAAGTACTATATAAATTATAATTCTATATTAATATAAAATAGTGATAATGATGTTAATAATATTACTAATATATTTATATTTATGAAATTATTTGCAAATCTTAAACCGTTATATAAATTATCATTATTATTAACAATTAGATCAATTCTAAAGTAAAGTCTAATAAGGACCAAAATATTTATAGCAGCTTTTTTGTAGTAGAAAATAACAGGTAACAGGGCGGCTAGGTGGCACAGTAAGAGCGCCAGGCCCAGAGTCGGGAGGACACGGGATCAGTTCTGGCCTCAGATACTTAACACCCACACAAAAAAACTGGCCATGTAACCTTGAGCAAGTTACTTAACCCAATTGCTTTTTAAAAAAATAAAAAAAAAAGAAAAGAACAGGTAACAAAGCATATTCTCACAGACTGGAGAATAGATAAACAAAGTGTAACATAACCATGTAATGAAATATTATGGGGCTATAAGAAATGGTAACTATAAAGAATACAAGGAGGCATGGAGACATATGAGCTGATACAAAGTGAAGTTATTAGAACCGGCAAAAGAATATATGTAAATGGCTACAGCATTGTAATTGGAAAGACCAACAACAAAATCTAAATTGAATGCTGTGTGATTATAATGACCAAGTTTGTCCCCCAAAAAGGGATAAGAGAATACATACCTCTTCCTTTTTAGAGGTAAGGAACTATGGATAAGAGGCATCACATGTAGTGTCAGACTTGACTGATATGTTGGTTAGTGTTTTTTAATTGGTTAGTTTCAATCAACATGTATTTATTAAGCACCAACTACATGCCAAGAATATATAAGGGATGATGGTTTTCCAAAATGGGCAGGGGGAAGGAGCATACTAGGAAATTATGTGATGTAAAAACAACTTATTTATTAGAGTTATACAAAATGTAATAAGTTGCTGCAGGAAGTGGCGGGTTCCCCTTCACAGATCAATAAAGGAAAGCTGAATAATGATTTGTTTGTGGTGCTATAGAGGGGATAATATAGACCAGAAAGGTCAAATATGCCTAAGCAGATTAAATTGTAATTTGAATTACATTTATAATTAAATGTAATTGGGAAATATTTAACAAAATAAATAAAAATATGGTAGAACATAAAGACTTAATATGTGGCTGCAGTAATTTCCATGTGTTGTTTAGTGGCTCTTGTTTCTATCTGAGCTGGACACAACTAATTTAGACACCTTCTGATGACCTTTCCAACCAGCTATCCTTTCATCTCCTTGCCTCCTGTTTCTTTCCTCTCCAATCTATTCTCCACACAGTTAACAAATTAAACTTCCTAATGCATAGATCTGACCATTGACTTCCCCCAGCTCTAGTGGCTCCTTCTGGATCACAGATTTAGAGCTGGAAGGGACCGTAGAGGCCATCGTACAACTTTCTCATTTTGTAGATGAGCAACTCGGGTCCAGAGAGGCTAAAAACTGACTTGTCTAAGGTCAAATAGGAAGTGAGTAGTAAAGCTGGGATTTGAATTCAGGTCCTCTGCCTTGAAACCAAAAAGTCTCTTTCACTATACCATACTGTCTTCTCTATTGCTTGCTTATAGGATAGAATACAAATTATTAGTCTGATATTTAAGGTTCTTTTTAATAAAACTCCATCCTTTCTAGTATTAGTTCACACTATTTTCTTTCATATGCTCAATGTTCCAATCAATCTATAGCTGCCTGTAGGTATTTGAAAAACTCTCATATGAAAGAATAAGTAGACTTTTGTTTGTTTCTAAAAGGCAGAACTAGAACCAATGGGTAGAAATTAAAAAGAGGCAAATTTGGGATTGATAACAGAAAAAACAAACAA
>NW_027187316.1:8432363-8437975 GCF_028583685.1 Petaurus breviceps papuanus
AATTAAAAAGAGGCAAATTTGGGATTGATAACAGAAAAAACAAACAACTTTCTAACAATTAAAGGTAGGTAACTAGGTGACACAATGGGGCTTGGATTCAAATCAGGAAGACTCATCTTTGTGAATTCAAATCTGGCCTCAGATACCTACTTGTTATGAGACCCTGGGCAAGTCACTTAACCTTGTTGGCGTCAGTTTCCTCATCTGTAAAATGAGCTGGACAAGTGTAATGGTAATTTGAAGATCTTCCCTGTCCCTTAATAAGCGTAAGAGAATTTGAAGATCTTCCCTGTCCCCTAATAGGCTGAATGTAATCACATGAAGCCTATGGTGGGAGGAATTTGCTGAAGGATGGAACAGAGCCCACAGGAAACTGGAAGTCAGAGTAACTAGACAGTAGGTGAGAGAGTATACACGCAGGGAGACAGCTAGGCTTGTGAGTGTTTGTGGGAAGGCTAAAGGATAGTGTGACTTCATGCTGTGCTATAGTGTATTAACGTCTTTGCTATTATGATGGATTTGACTTTCTGGTGTTGGGATGTGGTTTTCTAGTGTCTGAATAAATGTTTTGTTTTTGTCTTTTATAGGGAGAGTCTGTTATATTTTGCAATTGAGAACTCTGCCAGCATATTTACAGTCACTGTTAGCGCTGTGAATATTGCATTGGTGCTAGAAGGAAATGGCAAACCACTTCAGTATCTCTGCCACAGAAACCCCAAATGGCATCATGAAGAGTCTGAAACAAATGAAATGATTCAGAAAACAAAACAATTAAAGGTATCCATGTATGGAATGGGCAGCCTCCAGAGGTAATAAGTTTTTCTCCACTATAGGTCTTGAAGTAGGAGTTAGAAGACCACCTATTGGATACAATGTCATACCTTTTAGGGTAAAGATTGAACTGGAGGTTCTTTCCAACTCTAAACTCCTGTGATTCTGTAATGCTGGATGATGAAGGTAACTTCTGCCCAGCAACAATGAGAGCCTTGCCTAAATCTAAATCTGCCCAGTAACAGGGGTTTCTATCTACTGACCAGAAAACCTTGTTATTTTCTGTATATAAGACTAACCCCTATGATTTGTGCCCATATCCTTGAATGTTGCAAGTTAAGTCCCCTGTTTTGCAACCACATCATTGAACTTTTTTGTTTATTTTTTGTTTTTTTCTAGAGGGGGGAAGGCAGGGTAGTTGGGGTTAAGTGTCTTGCCCAAGCCACTTACCCACTGTCACACAGCTAATAAGTGTTAAATGTCTGAGGTCAGTTTGAACTCAGGTCCTCCTGACTCCAGGGCTGGTGCTCTATTCATTGCGTCACCTAGCTGCTCCCCAAACTGTTCTGTAAAGTACCACATACACCTGCTTCTCCTTTCCTGCCTCCCCTTACACACTTGCTTCCCCCTTTCCTGACATCCTTCCCTGTGGTTAACTGCCCGCACAGAAGCATACCCCACCCCTAGCTGAGTGCCCAAAACTTGTATATAAAAGTAAGCGCCTGTCTTATCGCAAACTGCCAGTGCACCTAAGGACTAACCTGCTGCTTCAGAGTCAATAAAGCCTCTTGATTAGGGGAACCTCTGCCCCCTGGATTCTTTCCAGAAAAACCCGACTCCAAATTTTATCTACCTCATCACTGGATATTTCCCAACTTGTCCTGAATTATCCCAACTCCATGAATTTGCACACACCATCCTCCATGATTTTATAAGTTCCCTCAATATTTCCTCCTGCCAAAATCCTTCTCTCCCTTCAAAGCCCAGTTCAAGCCTTCCCTAATTCTCTTATACCACAGTGTTTTCTCCCTCTTCAGATTTCTTATGACACTTGTGTGTATTTCTTTGTTCTCCTTATCACATGTTAACTCATATCATCCCTTTTTTGGTACCCATCATATAATCCCATTAGATTATAAGTACTTCAAGGACAGGGGTGGTGTTTTTCATCTTTGTATCCCCAGAATTTTGTAAATAACACTCTTGATAAATACCGAATTCAATTCAATTAGACAAGCAAACCTAATGATTCCTGGTGAAATTCTATAATGGATCATTTAAGAGATAGTGAACATCTAGAAAAGGAGGCAATCAATGATCATGAAGAGCAATCTTTATTTGACAAGAACAGCTTATGACATAATAATGACAACACAGTAAAGAGAAAACAGCTTTGAAAGACTTTAGAATTCTCATTAATGTAATGACCAGCCACAGTCCCAGAGAACTGTTTTTGAAGCATGCTACCTACTGCCAGGCAATGAGGAATTGGACTTCATATGCAGAATGAGACATATACTTTTGTATGTGTGGGAATTTGTTTTTCTTAACTATACAAACTTATTGGAAGGGTCTTATCTTTCTTTTTCTTTTTAATTAGGGTGAGGAAACAAGGCCTAGGGAAAGAACAGTCATACACAAGAAGGAAAAAAAGAAAAGAAGGTCATTGAAGCATTTTTTAAAGATTCACAGAGAGGAGGTCAGGGAAAAAAATCAAAGAAAAGTGAGATAAATTTGAAAGTTACAGGTTGAATAAGTAGTTATTAGTGGTTCAAGGGACAGAGAAGGAGAAGAGAATAAGCATATACAATATAACATAAGCCTATTATGTGCCAAGCATTATCTCATTTGATCCCCACAACAACCCTGTGAAGTAGTTGCTGTTATTACCCTCATTTTACAACTGAGGAAATCGAGGCAAACAGAGTTAAATGACTTGCCCAGAATCACACAGTTAAGTAAGTGTCTAAGGCCATATTTGCACACAGGTTTTCCTGACTCCAGGCCTGGCACTCTACACACTGTACCACCTAGCTGCTTCAGTATCAGCTTGGCAACAGGTTTCCAGCAGAGTGTCCCAGGTATCTGTGTTTGGTCTTGTGCTGTTTAACATTTTTATCAATGTTTTGAATAAAAGCATATAGGCAGTATAGTTGTTAAATTTATAGATGATACAAAGTTGGAAGCTCTGGGTGAAAAACTTCCTCTACCAACGCAGGTTGATGCCTGTTCTAAAATTTATGATCTTGAACCTTGACTGGAGTTCTGAGAGGTTGATAGACTTGCCCAGGATCAAAGACAGTATGTGTCAGAAGTAGGACTGGAACTCAGGTCTTCCTGACTCCAAGACCCAGTTCTCTACTATAGATGCCTCTTAATAGCAATACTATATAGTTAATAAATACTTATTGATTAATTGGAAAAATATCCTCAGGTAATATGTCTTCTAGTTCTCTGTAAAGCTATTTGTCTCCCAAAGGCTCTGAACTCAGGGAATTCTTAGGACAGAACATCTAATGCCTGGCTACTTGGGATACCATCTAATATACTTTAGCATTACCATACCAAATGGTCCATTACTATGACTTCAAAGTACTAACACTCCTTTATTTGTTCTTAACCTACTCCCTGATACTTAGGCTCTGGGGGGAATGATATCTGGTTAGTTTTTAGCCTGAAAAGGATTTTAAGGTCATCTAATCCATACTTCCTTTCTTACCCCTGACCATCCCCAGACATAATTAAACAGGCTTCTCCTCTATGCTGACTACAGTAAGTAGGGATTGTTTGGGCTTTGAGAGAAAGAGACCTCTTACAAGGGCCATACTGATTTCCCCCATACCCTTTGCAATAAATTTGAGTCCAGCCAAACTGTTCTAAGCACTGGAGTGTACCGCTGGCAAGTCTACATCTATACTAAGTGTCCCTGTGATGTACAAAGGACAGAAGAAGTAGCATGGGGAAATCTTCCCCCCTTTCTTCATCAGTTCTATTTAATGCCTGAGAATAACAGTAATAATCATAGTTCATACATATAACTCATTAAGGTTTATAAACCTTAAGCAACTTTAAGGTAGGTACTGCCCATATTATTATCTCCATTTTCTAAGTATGGAAACTGAGGGTCCAGGAGGTCAAGTGCCCAGAGTCAGGTAGCTAGGACTCTGATTAGAAGTCTAATCTTTCCACCATACCATGCTACTTCTATCTCTCCCACCTAGATAAGACTGTCCATTGGTGTTTTCCTGGGTATCACTCTTTAGGCCTAGCTTGGATGAAGGTGAGCACAGGAAAAAGACCCTCCTTAGGGGTGGGGAATCTTTGGCCTGGAGGCCATATGCAGCCTTCTAGGTCCTTGGGTACAGCCTTTTGACTGAGTCCAAGTTTTACAGAACAAATCCTTTTATTAAGGGGATTTGTTCTGTAAAGTTTGCATTCAATCAAAGGGTCAAATTTGAGGAGGCACATGTGGCCTCAAGGCTGCAGGTTCCCCGTCCCTGTTCCAGGTCTTCTTTGTTCACCTCCGTGTTTCATTGTTGTCTGCCTCTTGCCTTTCATCCCTTTCATTGAGATGGAGGTGTATACTTTTAGAAGGGATTTCTGTCAGTCAGTCAACAGGCATTTATTAAGTGCCTAGGATGTGTCAGCACTGTTTAGACAAGATGATCTGATTTCTCCTCCAATTTTCATATTCTGTAATTCTTAGAAGAAGTCTTTCAGCTTCCCTACCCCAAACTTAGGAGTTATATATATATATATATTCATATTATATATTCACATATGTCGTATTATATATTCATATTACAAAAGTATCCGTTATGGAAAGTACTCTGTTGGTTCATTTGTTTATAGATTTTAGAAATAGCTACTTGACATAGGAAACTTAAGGTAAGGACAGAAACTAAGAGTGAAAGTGTTAGGCACCTCTAGACAATGAAGAAAAGAATGAAAGCTAAAATATCTTTGAAGTGACTATGAATTATGGGAAAGATAATTCAATTTATAAATTGGTACTGCCAATAATTCAATTCATAAATTATTCTATTAACACTTTTTTTTTTCAGGAAGAAGGGATACCTGCATGTTGCAGTCACCTAAGCAAGCAGAGCAAAGTCCATTCCAGAATTCTGTCTGGAAGTTCCCAGCCCAAACAGTTACAGAATGGTCCCTTTGGGTAGTGCTTTAATTTCATGAGGTCGTGGGAAACCAAGGTGAGGATAGCAAGCCAGTAGTGTGCAGTGATGCAAGGAGGACTCTGGCAGTCAGGGAGGGCTCCTCCTCCCCAGCTTTCAAGCTGTGGCCCCTCCTCACTCATCAGTTTGGGGCACTGTCCCTTTCCTCATCAGCACAAAAGGAGGGAACAAATGGGGGAGGCCATGAAAATGAAACCAGATTCCTCTTAGAGGCTGTGCAATGTCAAAAAATCCTGAGCTCCCCAACTGGACAGGGCACACAGGCGTTTGGTTACTGAGATTGGCCAGCTGGGAAACAGCAGGGGGTTGGTAGGGAAACCGCATTAATTAGAAGGAAAGCAAACATCAGTATCACCCCAGCCTGCCAATACTTTCCCCTGGTTTCTCTCCTAGGTCCCCCTTCACTCCCCCCACCCCAACCTTAGCTTCTCCCTCTGCTGCTCCTCCCTCTCCAGGCTGCTTCCCTCACCCTCTACTTTTTCAATGCTTCTGCTACCTCCTCCCTGACATCTGTGCAGGCTCTTGGCTCTGACCCTCTATTTCCTGAGGCAGAAGGGAGGAAGGCTGGAAGACTGTGTCTCTCCATTGCTAACCCTCCTCTCGACCCTCAACTCCAGACCTGACTTTGCTAGCTAGCTGTTTCTGTTC
>NW_027187316.1:8437985-8476066 GCF_028583685.1 Petaurus breviceps papuanus
TTGGCTGCTCCTTCAGTCTTATTTGTGCAAACAGCAGCCGGAACAGACAACTTCTGTCCTAACTTTTAAAACTTTCTGAGCAAAGAACATCTTCTCTGGGCCCATCCCAGTCAGGTTCTTCCCTTATTATATTTATGGAAAGGTTTGATTCATAATTGTTATCTCCAGAGAGTTAGGAGATACAGAAATTTCAGAACAAGGGGTGGATAAAAGGATGGTCTCCTTGGGAAAAGGGGTGGAAGAAAAGGGAGTTGGGCTGCTCATAAGAAGGGGTGGATGAAAGATTTTCTCAGGGAGTGGACCATCATCACCACCATCATCATCATCATCATCACTTGGATTTATACATATGTGGCCATAATAAAGGATAAATATGAAAAATTCAAGAAAATAAGGGGATACTTGCCTGAGGGGATATCAAGTGATAAAAGCAAAAACATAATATACCGACTATGACTGTGCCAAATAAGACAAAACTCTGGTCAACTGCAATAGACAAGCTTGCTACTCATTTGTTAAAGTTAAAGCACACAGTCTTCATTTATTTTCTTTTTTAAGTTTTAATGAGTTTTAATAATAAACTTTTTGTTTTTCCCAATATATTTCCACCACCCCCTACACTGAACCTCCTCCCTTGTAACAAAGAAACACAGTTAAGCATATCCACATCTGGCACTATATGCAACAGCCTGCACCCATAGCTCTCCACTCCCCAGTCAAGAGAAAGGAAGTATGTTTCATCATCTGTTCATTGCGACCATTATTGATTAGTGTAATTAAACTGAGTTTGGCTGCCTTTTGGTGTTGTTTCCACATATAATTGTTTTAATATAGTAGCATTTGTTATACATATATATGTATATATATAGTCCTCCTGATTCTGCTTACTTTATATCTTATCAATTCAAACATATCTACTCAAGTTTCTCTGAAATTCTCATATTCACTGTTTCTTGTGGTACAACAATATTCCATTACATTTATGCATCATAATTTATTCAGCCATTCACCCATCAGTTAACACCCACTTTGTTTCCAGTTTTTGCTACCACAAAAGGTGCTATAAATATTCGGATACATGAGACATTTTTTTTCTATCTTTGACCTCATTTTAGTATATACTACAGTGGAATCACCGGATCAAAGAATATGAAGAATTTAGTGACTTTTGAGGGTAATGGCTAGAGTGCTGGAGCTGGAGTTGGAAAGACCTCTGTTTGATTCCCATTTCAAATAGTTGCTTATCTGTATGATCCTGGCCATGCCCCTTAAACTCTATGAGCCTTAATTTCTTCATCTATAAAATGGAGATAAAAGCAGCCACGGATTGTTGTGAGGATGAAATCAGATAATGCAGTTAAAGCACTTTGTTAATCTTTAAAGTACTAAATAAATGTGAGCAATTTATTTATCTATAAGTTCTTCCTTTCTTTTAACAAATAGGAAATTATAAAAGTCTAAAGTTGTATATAACCCTGGGCAGGTCACTTCTCTCTATCTTAATTACCTTATTTTACTTATTTGGTTATACTTAGTTACCTTAGTTGCCACCTACCTTACAGGGTTGTAGAAAGTTATAATTATAATATTTATATAACACTTTAAGATTTATTTTACAAGTACCATCTCATTTGGGATTCACAACCCTAAAAGCTAGGTGCTATTATCTCTATTTTACACATGAGGGAACTGAAATACACAGAGGTGAAATGACTTGCCCCATGTAACAATCAGAAAGAGCTTAAGGCCCTTTTTCTGAACTCAGGTCTTTGTGATTCTAGATCCAGCATTTTGAGACAACATTCAAAGCTCTTTATAAACCTTAAAGCACTTTATAAATGCTAGCTCTAAAATGTCCAACAATGGCAATTATTCTGTTTGTATAATTTTTTGGTGGTTGGTTTGGGTGTGTATGTATACAACAACACAATGTTGTACATAGCTCTCCTAGATTTAAACTGCAGCTATGCTTAAGCTAGATGGGCGCTGGAAAAGTCCATCCACAGCAACAGGAGTCACTTTCTAGAACCTATAAAACTCTGTGACTTTAACTCTTAGACAAGAACTATCCAGACTTCAATATTCTTCTATCTGTTGACACATTTTAAAGAGTCACAGCATCTCTAAATAGGAAGAGACTTCATTAGCCTTCTAGCCCCACTTGTACTTTGTATTTAACTAAAAATTTCCCTCTATCACATATATCCCCATGTCATCCAGATTTCAAGCAAGGGGAATCCCACTGCCTCTTCAGGAAGCACAGTTCACTTTGGACAACTCTGTTACAAAACATTTCCTTACTTCAATCTTAATCTACCTCTCTGCAACTTCTACCTACTGTTCTTAAGACTGCCCAGATAGCAAATAGAATTTTTCTTCTATATAACAGCTCTCCAAATACCTCAAGACAGCTATAACATCCAAAGTCCTCTCTGCTCCACACTAAACAGCTCCAGTTCCTTCAATTACTCTTCATTTGGTGTGTGTATATATATATATGTATAGAATTCTATTATATAGAATTTTATATATAGAATTCTATTATATAGAATTTTATATAGAATTCTATTATATAGAATTTTATATAGAATTCTATATAATAGAATTATATTCTATTAATATCATTATTTATATTATATTAATATAATTATTAATATTTTGTTAATATGCTTATCAATATTCTTTCTAAAATGTGGCATCCAGAATTGAACACAATATTGCAGAAGTGATCTGGCCAGGATAGAGTACAGTAAAGCTATGACTTTCTTCATTCTGGACACTCTGGCCCACTTAATGATCACATTTAAAAGTTACATTAGCCTTTTCTCATATCTCTGGCACACTAGTCCTATCTAGTTCTGAATTTGTTGAACTATATTATCATCTATTCATCTACATATAACAATGTACTGTGATCGGTGTTATAGAGACACAAGTTCATAAATAAAGTATAAGAGATCTGGAGAGATTTCAAGGAATAGGCAGAGTCTGAAAAACTAAGGCCCAGAGAGAAGTGACTTGACACAGAACTAAAAAGTAATAGAACTGATTTTCAAACCCAGGTCCCCAGACTTCAAATCCATTGTTCTTTCTACCATACTGCATAGCTTGAGACAGCAAACCATCACACATATTCATGTAACCCTGAGAGTTCATAAAGATTGCACTCTCACCCAATTCATCATAGTGATTGCGTCGCAAAAGCAGGAGGCAGTATGGCGCAGTGGGAAGGGAATAAGCCTTTATGTAACTCCTACTACCTGCCAGGCATTTTGCAAATTTGATTCTCAGAACAACCCTGACAAGAAGGCGCTATTATTATCCCCATTTTAAAGCGGAGATAACTGAAGTCTGTAGAAGTTAAGTGACTCACAAGACAGCTATATAGAGTGCCAGGCCTAGAGTCAGGAAGACTCATCTTCCTGAGCTCGAATCAGACACTTACTGAGCCTGGGAAGTCCCTTCACCCTGTTTGCCTCAGTTTCCTCATCTGTAAAATGAACTGGAGAAGAAAATGGCAAGTCATTCCTTCACCAATAAAGGAGGGGTCACAAAGAACAGGACACGACTGAAACGACTGAAGAACAAAAGCAGGGTCACCTTGCTAGTAAATGTCTGAGGCTGGATTTGAACTCAAATCTTCCAGACTCCAAGGCCAGCGCCCGTGCCACCTAGTTGCCAGTGGAGAGGGTATCCTACAAAGAGTAAGGAAGCCCAGATTTTGCCACCTTGGGCAGGTCACGTCCTCCCTTTAAGTCTCAGTTTCCCCTTCTGTTAAATGGGGGGAGGGCTCTGGACTTGATGGTATCGAAGATCCTTTCTAGATACGAAATTTGGGGATAACCTAGGAGTGGCTGCGGACTAACCAAGGAGAGATGGGCGATGCTTGGTACATTTCAGGAGGAAGGCTGGCTCTAGGGCGGGAGAACCAAACAGGGGCACATGCGCTCACCTTCTGGCTCTTGTATCCCCACCCCCACCGCAAGTGGGAACTGAAGAAATAGAAACCAAGATGGCGGCCCACAAGCTGAGGGACACCCTCTTCACCAGTGTCATTGCGTACCGGCTGCCCCGGAAGCGGAAGAAGCGCAAGAGTGAGGCGGTCACGGGAGATCTTCACGATGGCGGCCTTCAGGGCACTGTGGTCGCGATGTGGGAGACTGCTCCGTGGTTTCCTAGAGGGGCCGGCTCAAGTCAGTTGGGCTCGGCCTCCGGCCCGGGGCCTCCGAGAAGGTGAGTACCGGGCTCCATTGGCAACCTCGATGGCCGCCACCCAGTGTCACCTTTCTCTTATCCCTTCGCGAGCTCTTCCTGCAGATGCTGAGCCGGGGGCCGCGCGCTTCTCTCCGAGGCCTCGACCCAGGACCTCTTAGGCTCGCTCCGCTTTTCGCCCTTAGTCTCGCGCTCCTCCCCTCCCCTACCGCCCTCAGTCCGGGGTCGCGCGCTCCCCTTTCCTCTGGTGCCGCTCTCCTGCCCCCGCCGAGGTCGCGCGCTCGCTTGTTTCTCTCGCGCCCCACTCCCTTCCCCTAGTCCGGAGACCCATGCCCCCGACTCCCGCGGGATCACGCGCTACCCTTTCCTCTCACACTGGACCCCACCCTCACTCCTGGGGTCTTGCGCTCTCTACTTTCACTCGCGCCTCGTTCCCTCTCCCGAATCTGGGGTCTGCAGATCCCAACCTTGTCTTGCGAGTTCCTCACACACCCCCGCGCCTCCCTTTCCTCGTGATGACCCCGACACGGTGACCCAGGATTCCTTTCCCCTTTCTCTAGAGCCAGCCCTAAGCCGGGAGTACCCCGTGGGACCCCGAGGCTGCTCACTTCGTGAGGGAAAGGGGGAAGACACCGCCCTTTGGTGGGTGGTTGCGATGCCCCAGCAGCGGTGTGCGCAAGTACAGCTGACCTTTCCATCTATGTGTTCCATGAATACCCCCTGGTTTTATTGGGAGTATCTGTCTCTCTGAGCCCTTATACTCTCTAGAGAGGCCTCCTAAGGGTATCCAGGGTCTGTCCTCTTCCAAATAACCACTCCTGAAAGGAAGATTCTGTGGCACGGCTTTTCTGTTTCCTTTGGCTGCTTCTTCCTTAAAATGACGGAGGGTCTTTTGAATTGTTTCTGAATAGTTTTCCCTCTAATTTTGCTGCTGCCTCCAGCAGGGACTCCTTAAGGCTGGGAGACAAGGACTCATGGGTCCTTTTTTCCAGGGACCACAACTCACAACGTGCCAAGCACATTACTTCTTCCTTTCCTAGAGGGTTGAAAAAGGCCTGTTTGGAAGAACTTTGAGCAGTTCCTTAGAATAGAAAATCAATGACCCGACTGAATTCGCATACCAGGAGCTGTGGAGAGATGCCTTTGAAAAGAGAGACACAGATAGAACACGGCTACTGCCCTGGAGTACCTTGGAGTTTAATGCCAGGCACTGAAGTAGTTACAAAAGAGATAAACATATTACTAGTTACTGGGAAGAAGGATAATGGAGCTAGGATGAGCAGGTCTCTAGGAAGAAAACTAGGGAAAACTTTGAAGGAGTGCTTTTCTATATGTTATTTCCCCTTTCCCCTCATGTAAGTTCTTTGAGGACTAGGTCTGTTTTCATTTTCTTTTTTCATGTCCTCAGCACAGTACCTGGCACATAGTAGGCATGCAATAAGTGCTTATTGATTAAATGATTGATTTAGACTTGGAATGGACACTGTACATTATGTAGGCCAATGCCCTCGTTTTACAGGTGAGGAAAATGAAGTGACTGAATGACTTGCCTAAGGTCACATTATGAATAGTAGAAAAGTTGAGATTTGAAGTCAAATTTTCAGATTCTAAAATCATTGGGATTTTTTCACTGCCTTATGTTGGTAAAAAGTAATGCAAATATGAAACTAAACTACCTTCATAGCTTACACAGTGCACTTAACTAGCCCAGTTAATATATGATCATATTGTTGCATGTAGATTATAAAATTCTGACACCTCCTTCCATTGCTGAAAAAGATCAAGTGTGTTCTTTTTTTCTTTCCCAAAGAATTAGAAAATGATAATTAACATTAGTGACAGAACATTTACCAAGGCCAAATCAGTAAATAAAGGATTTTTAGATAACAGGACATAATCACAAAACCTGAAAAAAAAAATCATTCCAGCCTCGGTTGGAAAAGGGAGACCAGATCTAAACCCTGTCTGGGAATCAAGTCTAGCCAAAAGCAGAGCATTCTAGTGCAAGAAGAGGCTGTGTACTAGGACAAGATGAGGTCCTAGATCCAGTACAGAGGAGCCTAATGTACAAGGTACAGGAACAAGTGCCTCTTACATTCATTACTGAATTTTGAATCACAGATTCAGGGTAGATGAAGACATCCAGTCCAAGGTTATTCCAGTTTGAGTATGGGACCACTAGATTGTTAACTGAGCAAGGAGCAAATTCAGAAGCAAGGAGCAGCTTTGTATCTCTTGACCTCAGGAACAGAGTGGAATCTTAGATCCACCCACCCCCATCAGAAGCATACAAGGGAACAACCAGGGCAGGAATCCAAGACCAAAGGAAAGCCTTCAGTTATGTCACTCCAAACCAGCAGAGCTTTCCAGCTAACTCAAAAGTGGGTGAGTCCAGTACCCTGCTACTGGGATTCCAAATGAGGAAAATCCACAGGTCTGTTGTTCAGTTATACATTGAGGTAAGGAGCAAGAAAAGCTCAGATTGAGGGGGGAGCAATCAGACTTTGCCCAGTATCAGCCATGTGGGAAGCACTGAAAGTTTGCAGGTCCTCAGCTTGAGCTGTCCTTGTATTATGCTGGAATTCCACAATACTCCATACTTCCAAGAAGGCAGCAGCAAGGCCCTACAGGACACTGGTTCAGCCCTGACATTCTCTCCAGAACTTCATAAAGCCTGGCTGTCACATAAAGCCCAAAGTCAGGAAATAGGCTGGAAGAATGAGCATACAGAAAAGGAATTCTACCATAAAAAGTTTCAGGAAATCATTAAAAAAATAAACATGCCCAGGTATCTTACAGGGGTGGGAACCTGTAGCCTCAGAGCCACACTTTTAAGTCCTTGGGTGGAGTCTTTTGACTGAGTCCAAGTTTTACAGAACAAATCCTTTTATTAAGGGGATTTGTTCTGTGAAGTTTTAATTCAGTCAAAGGACTACATTTGAAAATGTAGAGGGCCATATGTGGCCTTGAAGCTGCAGGTTCCCCACCCGTCTTAGTACCAGAAGGCAAAGTGGGAATAGAAAGAAAACAGTGGTCACCTTCTTAAAAAACAAAAGGAAAACCCAAAAATAAAAACTTACAGGAACATCATAGCCAAAGTCCAAAGCTTCCAGATTAAAGAAAAAATATACTTCAAGCAGCCAGAAAGAAAGAATACCTAGAAGTCACAGTGAGGATCACACACGGATTTTTTTTTATTTACTTATTTTTAGTTTTAATCATTCACTTCCTTAAGGTTTTGTTTGTTTGTTTTTGCTTTTTTGGAGGGGCAGTTGGGGTTAAATGACTTGCCCAAGGTCACACGGCTAGTAAGTGTTAACTGTCAGAGGCTGGATTTGAACTCAGGTCCTCCTGACTCCAGGGCTAGTGGTCTATTCACTGCACCACCTAGCTACCCCACTTCCTTAAGTTTTTGAGTTTCGAATTTTCTTCCTCCTCCCACCCTCAAGATGGCATGAAGTTTGAGACGGGCTCTACTTGTACATTCATATTGTTATAAACATTCGCTGTGCTCTGTCTGAGGAATAAACCATACTTGTTGGAGATCTAGGAAGGTTTTCATTATCTTTATTTTACATTTATTTTGCAATGAATAAATGGGTAGCCTCCTGAAAAAGACTACAAAGAATCAGACAAAGGCAAGCGCTTTTATACTGTTTCCATTTTAATTAACACCCTCCCCCACTTCCTCCCTTCAGAGCTGGGCATGGTTCCAACTCTTCTGGGTTACAACTTTCTCAACCTGACCATTAAGCATGTGTGTTAATGAAAAGTTGGTAACTAATCCCCCACTGGTCAGAGCCAGCCTAACTCAGGCCTCTCTTTCCTGCATGTTCTGTGCAGGATCTCTTTTGAAACATTGTTCCTATAGAATATGTGGAGACCAAACTGCCAGCATTTCTCACAATATTAAACACATTTTCACATTAGTCGTGATGTAAAGAAGAATTAGAACTATTGGGAGGAACCACAAGAAAGAAGAAACAAAACAATAGAAAAGGAGAGCAAATAGTATGCTTATCTCCTATTTACCCTCGTTATAGCTTGCTTTATATATATTTGTTTGCATGCTCCCCCTTTAGATTGTAAGCTCCTTTAGGGTAGGGATTTATCTTGTTGCATCTCTAGGACTTAGCACAGTGCCTAACACATAAAGGGTACTTAGTAAATGTTTATTGGTTGGTTGACTATCAAGGGTCATAAAAAGTCTACGTAGACAAAGGGTCTGGGAATGATCATATTATGTTTTGATGATTTTAAAAGAAGAATGGATAGAGAGAAGAGAGGTTTACTAGGGAGGAAGGGAGAGGAAGAGTAGGGAAAAGTATCTCACATAATTATGGTGTATAAGTAGAAGTCTTTATAAGGGGGGGGGTGCAATCGATACTTGAACCTCACTCATATAAAGTGGTCAAAGATATAGAAATACATTTTACTTAACAGGGAAACAGAAGGGAAAGGGAAGAAGAGAGTAGAGGAAATAAGAGAGAGAGTAGATTAAAGGAGGGACTAGTCCTAAGCAAAACAAACCTTTAAAAGGTAGAAAAATATTTATAGTAGTTATTTTTGAGTGGCAAAGATTTGGAAACTGAGAGGATGCTCTCAGAAAAACCTGGAAAGACTTAGAATGAACTATGCAAAGTGAAGTGAGCAGAACCAAGAGACCATTTTATACAGCAATGGCAATATATGATGATCAGTTGCTCATGACTTGGCTATTTTCAACAATACAGTGATCCAAGGCAGTTCTGAAGGATTTGTGATGAAAAATGCTATCCATCTCCTGAGAAAAAGTTGATGGGAGTCTGAATGCAGATTAAAGCATCGGGGGGGGGGGGGGGGTGCCAAGGCAATCAGGGGTAAGTGACTTGTCCAGGGTCACACAGCTAGTAAGTGTAAGTGTCTGAGGCCAGATTTTGAACTCAGGTTCTCCTCACTCAAGGGCTGGTGCTCTATCTACTGCGACACCTAGCTGCCCTGTGTACTTTTTCTTTCTTTACTTGGGTTTTTGTTTGTATTCTTTCAGAGTATGACTATCATGGAAATGTTTTGCATGATTTACATGTATAACTTATATCAAATTGCTTGCCTCCTCAATAGGGGGGAGGGGGAGGAAGGAAGAGAGAATTTGGAACTCAAAAAATTTTTAAAACATGTTAAAATTTGTTTTTACATGTAATTGGGGGGAAAATAAAATATTACATTTTTAAAAAGTTCTTTCCCTCCCTCCCCTTTCCCCCTCATTGAGCAGGTAAGCAATTTAATATAAGTTATATATGTGCAGTTTTTGACCTTTTTTAAAGAATTGGGGTTAGGCTAAAGTTTATACTATTCCTGGTAAGAAATGTCATTTTTCTTCCTGGACAGTTCCAAATCATGCCCAACCATAGCATCAACCAACATTCCCTTCCTTCCCCCAGCTTCTTACTTTATCAGGTTGTAAGCTTTTTGAGGATAAGGACTGTGGCATACTGTAATCATTTAATAAATTTTTTTTTCATTCATCACATTTCCAACTATGTTCTCAGTTTTAGTCATACCTGCTTGCTATTCTCTGCGAAATTTTTACTCAGTAGCAAGTGCCCATTCCCATGCATGAAATATTCTCCCTTAACCAAATTATTTGCCTTCCCAATGTCAGAGAACTTATCTTTATGTAGACTTTTGAAAATAGTCTCACTTACGTGTTGGCTGCAATTTCTATAGAAACATCTCCCAATCCTTGATTTCACTTGATGTTTTCATCACTCCTTTGGATTTATTTGCCATCTCTATGCTGATGATTCTCAAATATACCAATCCTGCCCCAGACTTTATGCTGACCTCCAGTCTCACATCTCCAACAGTCTTTCAGATATCTCAGACTGCATGTCCAGTAGATGTTGTAAGCTAAACATGTTCAAAACAGAACCCATTATCTTTCTCTTTAACTCTCCCCACTTCCAGCTTTCCCTGTTACTGTAAAAGATAACACCATTCCAAGTCCTTCAAGCCCACAACCTAAGAATAATCTTGGATTCCTCACTCCCTCTCACTCCCCATGTCCAAGCTAGTTGCCAAGGCATGTCAATTTCGTTTAAACAGCATCTCTCATATACTCCCCCTTCTTTTCTCCGACACTAACACCACCAGAATACAGGTTCTAATAACCTTGTAATTGGATTATTACAGTAGCCTGCTGGTGGGTCTGCCCACCTCAAATCTTTCTCTCCTATCGGTTCTCCATTCAGCCACCAAACTGATTTTCCTAAAATACATCTGATCATGTCACTCCCCTACTTTATATTATATTCTGGTTGACATTCAAAGCCTTTTATAACTTAGCTCCCTCCTACCTGTCCAGTCCTATACCTTACTCCCCTCCCTCACTACTTTGATCCAGTGACACTGGTCTCCTGGCTGTTCCCTGTGCCATGAATGCTCTCCTTTCTCAACTATACCTAACTTCCCTGGCTTCCTATTAAGTACCAACTAAAACACCGCCTTCTATAGGGAGCCTTCCCCAGCCCTTCTTGATTCCAGTGCCTTCCCACTGTTATTTATTTCTTTTTTTTTAAAGGGGGAGAAGCAGGGCAATTGGGATTAAGTGACTTGCCCAAGGTCACACAGCTAGTAAGTATGTCAGGTGTCTGAGGCCAAATTTGAACTCAGGTCCCCCCAAATCTAGGACCAGTGCTCCATTCACTGTGCCACCTAGCTGCCTCTATTATTTCCTATTTCTTTATGTAGCTTGCTTGTACATATTTGTTTGCCTCTTCTCTCCCCCATTTGGTTATAAGCTCCTTGAGGGCAGGGAGTATCTTTGGGCTCCTTTCCTATCCCCAGTGCCTGGCATATAGTAGTTGCTTTATAAATGTTGGCCACATATCCTTCGTCTTTCCTTACCTCATCTTATATTTTATTCTCCTGCACATACGCTGCATTTCATAGCACTGGCTCTTTGCTGTTCCTCAAACGCAACACTCCTGTCTTCTGACCCTGAACCTTTTTACCAACTTCTCGTTTCCATCTTTCAGGCTTCCCTGGTTTCTTTCAAGATTTAGCTAAAGTCCCACCTTCCGAAAGAACCTTTTCCCCAGTCCTCCTGAATCTCATTGCCGTCCCTCTATGTATATCTTGTTTGTATAGAATTGTTTGCATGTTGTCTCCCTCGTTAGACTGAGCTCTTTAAGAACAGGGACTTCTTTTCACTTTGCTTTGTATCTCTAGTGCTTAGCATAGTACCTAGCACATTGTAGGTGCTTTATAAAAGCTATTTGACAGACTTTCCTACTTAACTTGATGTTAAGCACTTATAGTGTAAACAGTTGCAATTATTCATTATATTTGTGTTTTCCATATGTCTATGTTCATTGGAGCCTCATCAATTGATATTTGGTATAATTTGGTTCATTTTGGACCCCTCACATGGTTTATTTATCAAAGCACTAAAAAGACCTCTTTATAAAGCCTTTGGAGTCTACCCTTGTACTCCTTGATTGTATTTATTTGTTATACTTCCCTTTTCACCTTCCAGGGCAAGGACTGTATAGTCTGTCTCTATTTCTTTACCCTATATGGTACAGTGGGGAAAATTATGACATGATTTTAGGGTAGATTATTTAATGTGCACGATTAATGCCTAGTCATATTGAGAAGTCCTTCCTCTGAGTTCCTGTCACAGCCTGTAGCAGCAAGCACCCCAAGCGTCCTCAGGGTTTGCAGCTACCACAGGTTCTTGGATCTGCTTTGTTAAAGGAAAGCAACTCAAAATGGGTTAACAAGCTTACTTTAATCAGTCAGACATATATCGTTTACCTTGTTCAGGAGAAAAGGTCAGCACCCTGAACCTCAAAGTATACAGGCATAATTATCAAGACAGAAACATCAAGTAGACAGATTTCCAAACTGTCCAACCATTACATCCATACCCAGTCAACATCTGGGTTTCCACATTCTGGGTTTTTCAAAGCCGGAGGACTCTCAACAACGGCTTTCCAGAATTCAGATCAAATCACAGAACACTTCACAAAGTGAGTCCCAAAACAAAGTTACACATCAGGGCTTATATAGCCTTCTCCTGGCTCAGAGAATGTAACAACCTTATTGACTCACTGGCCAATCAAGAAGTATCTACTGAAAAACAAGCCTCCCTCCCCAGGCTTCTGGTGCACTTTAGCCTAGGGGCAGGGAAGATCTTTAAAATTTACATTTCCATTACACAGCCACATCCTAGCATATAAGGAAAATACTATCTTTCTTATGCCTTTTATCCATAAGTCTCTAATTTTCAAAGTTCTTTTCTTTCTCTACCCTTCTCCCATTCATCCTGAATGGGCAGTAAATGGAGTAGCAGCCAGGAGAAAACTGCTAGATCTCAGGTTTTGTTTGGTTCTGACATTTTTTGTTTGGGGTAATGAATGTCTCAGAAATATTTGATTTCTATCTCTCATTTTTAATGGTTACAAAATATTTCATTGGGTTTATTCCAGTGTCCAGACTAGCCCTTATCCACTCCACTGAGACACCTCCCCTATCAAAGGTCACTTTTGGTTTGACAAATTGTCTCTTAGATAAGTATCTGCCTGTTGTTTTACCCACTTGCCTATAGTAAGATGATTTATTGGCTTGCATTTGCTGTGTAGGGAATCTCTAGAACAGTGGAGCTTGCCATGTGCTTTGATCTCTTTTCCAGGGGCCAATAGGATGACTTCAGGGTTTGGTTCATTGCCTTAAGTGGTGTGTGTTTTGTTAGGGTTGTTTACCTCGTGGTTGGGACCCAAGTGCCTCCATAGACGAAGAGAACACATGTTTATCCAATTTCTGCTTCAGTGCATTGTGCTTTGCTCGGAGCTGGGTGGTACCCTAATCGGTCTCCTTTTGTTTCCCATTGTGGTTCTCAGAAACAGGCCCAGTTCCACCCCCATCCCCCAACCTGTTACCCATGACTTGTCCTCATCCTCCCTTCAGCTTGGTTTGTACATCTGCAGATTTTCCATGGTACCTTGTTTTCATTCTTAGTCCTGTGCTGGGCTGAGGATGCCCTTTCCCTATTTTCCTTATTGAAAATCCTATTTTGTTTCTTATGTCAGTGTTCAGTGAACCCCATGTTTCCCCACCAACTCTGTAGCTGTGCTCTGTTACAAACCCATGGGCCAATTGAGTTCCATTCATCTCTGATTGTGTGTTTATCAGGAGTCTAACCAGATACTGAAATGTTCTCTAAAGGAGAAACTACAGGGCTATTCTGACCATTGATACTGCTTATGCTTCTGGTGTTAAATCTGAGGAAAGAAATTGTGGGGTAATGAGCCTGCCTGCATAGTCTGGTCTAGAGAGAAAAGTAAAACTGTAGGTAGTTTTTGTGTCCTTTTAGATGGGAATCTCAGAGCTAGTAGATCCCCAATAGCATCCTAGACCTTCTAGGATGTTGGGTTATGATATCTTCACTTTATTTCCCAATGCATTTTGTCTTAGTAAATTTTAAAATTTATTTTAAACTTAAATATAAAATGAGAAAAAGGGGGGGGGGACATTGCCATGTACACAGCAGAATATAAGAGAGGATTCAATATAAAACAAATTTCCAATTCAAGAAAATCTATGTAATAAATACTACATATTATTTTAAAAGCTAGCCATCTTTTCATTTCTTCTTTGTAGGTTTTCTTTTGTTCTCTGCTGTGCACAATTTTTTCCTCTCCCTTCCCCCCCACCCTAAAGAAGGCTACAATCAAGTGTGAATATATACATATACATACATTTATAAACATACACATATATATACACATATGCACTCATCACATATGTATGAAACCATACTATGCTTTTTTTCTTTCTACTTGTCATCTGTTTCTCTGAAGGTAGATTGCATTCTCCTTTCATAAGTCCAAGTTTTTCCATGTTTTTCTAAATCAACCAGTGTAATGCCAATGCAATATTTACAGCGCCCACAATCACAATAAAGACTCTAAGTATCACATGATATTCTATCACAAAATATTCCAAACTCTCCAGGCAGAGAATAGAACTGAAACAGTTATTCGGACACCAGAAAACCGAATCCCAAAACCAGTAAGCTGATTCCATCATAGTACCAAAGATATTCAGAAGCCATAACTCTGAGAGCCACAGCACCCTTCAGCCTTCCCACAAACCAATACAAGATCAATATTTACTTACAAACCTCTTTATCTCCTTAACGAGTGTCCTCTCTCACCCACCATCTCACTAGCTCCTGTGGGCCCCGCTTCCCTTCAGCTAACTCCTCCTACCACAGACTCCATGTGACTACATTTAGCCTATTAGAGGGCAGAGTTTATCTTCACATCAGGGAAGCTTCCTGCGGGCTGTGCTGTACCCTTTAGCAAATTCTGTTCATCACAGGCTTCATGTGATTACATTCAGCCTATTAAGGGACAGAGTTTACTTTAAAAGCGGGGAGGTCTTCAGACTCCCCCCAGGTCTATTAAGGGGCAGGGAAGATCTTAAAATTCCCATTCCCATTACAACCAGCTCATCATTTCCTACACTACTGCAATATTCCAATGCAATACTATCCTATCAGTGAGATTGTCTATGAAAGTTTTTTTCCAATTTTCTGTATTCCTTCTATTCTCAGCTACATAGGTTTTATTATTCTCAGCTACATAGGTTTTATGTATACAAGAAAATTTTAATTTAAAATAATAAAAACTATCCATTTTACACTTCAGCATTGCTCTCGCCTCATAATATAGTTAAGGTCTGATATTACTGAATCTACTTCCTTTACCTCTTTTTCCCCTGGTTTCTTTGAAGTTCCTGACCTTTTGTTCTTGCAAATGAACTTTGCTATTTTTTCTAACTCAATAAAAAATTTTTTAGTAATTTAATTAGGATGACATTGAATAAATAGATTAGGTAAATTTGTCATTTTAAAAATTACATTAGCTTTACCTTCCCATGAATAATAAATATAAATTCGCTTATTTAGATCTGACTTTATTTGTATAAAAATGTTTTATGTATATGTTCATAGAGTTCTTATGTCTATTTTGGCAGGTATACACTCAGGTATTTTATGTCTAGGTATTTTAAATATTCTAAAACAATATTGAGTAATACTACTGACATATAGTATAGTTACTCTATTTTTCTCTTTTCATTAAATCTGTTTTAACCTTAACTTTGAGATATTGATTACTACCCCTGCTTTTTTTTACCTAATAAATTCAACTCCTGTTTTTTGTTTTATCTTTGTGTGTATCTCTCATCTTTATAACAACATATTGTTGAATTCAAATTTTTAATCTGCTGTCCACTGCCATTTTATGGGTAAATTCATCCCATTCACATTCCAAACTAAAGTAAACTCTTGTGTATTTTCCTCCTTCCTATTTTTCCTCACTATCTTTCTCACCCCATTTACTCTGTCCCTTCTTAATCCTGTTTTACTTCAACCTGCTACCTTGCCCTCCTATTCTGTATCAGTTTTTCCTTTTATGCCTCATTTGTATAATTACTCCTTTTTATCTCTTCACACAGTTTTGTTTTAGAATCACCCCATCATACTCAGCTCAGCCCCAGACTTTTTCAAACTACCCAAATAATGATGACTGTCATAAAAGTAGTGTTAATATTGTCACATATAAGAAGTAAATAATTTGACCTTATTGAGCCCTGAGTCTTTAATGTTTACTTTGTATTTCTTCTGGAAGTTACATGTCAGATTTTTCCTTAAATTCTGAAAGTTTTGTCCCAAAGACCTGGAAGTCTTTCAGTTTGTTAAATGTCTTTTTTTTTCCCATTCAGAATTATACTTAACTTTGCCGGGTAAGTTACCCTTGGTCTAACTCCAGTTCTTTTGCTCTGAATACAGTATTATAAGGCCTATGGTCCTTTAATGTAGTAACTGCTAGGTCCTGTGTAAACCTTATTGTAGTTCCACGATATTTAAATTGCTTTTTTTTTCCTTGTTGCTTTCAATATTTTCTCTTTAACCTGGGAGCTTTGAAATTTGATTGTGATATTACTGCATTTCTCCTGGGATCTCTTTCAGGTGGTGATCAGTAGATTTTTTTTTTCTATTTCTGCTTTGCCTTCTTTATTCTAAAACTTCAGGACAGTTTTCCTTGATGATTTCTTATAATATTACATCTAGATTGTTTTTTAATCATAATTTTCAAATAATCCAACTATTCTTATGTTATTTTTCCTCAGTCTGTTTTCCAGATCAGTTATTTTTCTGATGAAATGTTTCACTTTCTCTTCTATTTTTTCATTCTTTTGATTTTCTTTTATTATTTCTTGGTGTCTTAGAACATTATTAGCTTCCCCTTTCCCAGTTCTAGTTTTCAAGGAATTATTTTTTCCTTAAGGTTTTGATTCTCCATTTCAAGTTGGTTGATTTTCTTTTCATGATTTTCTTGGATTACTTTTTTTTTCTAATTTTTCCTCTGTCTTTCTTATTTGATTTTTAAAGTCCTTTTTAAGTTCTTCCAAAAACTCTTTTTGGGACCATTTGACATTTCTCATTGAAAAAAAGAGTGGCTTTTTTAGCTCTATTATATTCCTCTGTATGTGAACCCAGACCCAATGCCATTTCTCACCTCTTGTTTTTAGTACCAACTCTTTTCTTCATGGTAGATGGTTTCAGAAAGTAAAACTGGGTATAATAGGTCCACTGTAGTTGAAGTGCCATGAAGATGTGGTTTTGGTGTCCTAGAGGGTAGTCACTGCCTGGTTTATATGTCCAGGGTTTGCTTTCCTAGGGAAGTGAAGGGACTATAAAAATTAGTTTTAATTATAAATGAATGGGAACATATCAAGAGAGTGAAAAGGGCTCTTGTGTTATCTCCTAGTTGAACAGGTTGCCTAAAGTTTTAGAGTCATAAGACTAGATTTAAATTGTATTTCTGACCCTTACTAGCCCTGTGACCATGGGTAAGTCATGTCACCCTTCTGACCTTGCTTTGTAAACCTTAAAATTTCTGTGGAACTATAAGCTAGGACTATTATTTCAGGATTTCTTTTGACTTTGCTAAGACTTTCACCCTGCTGTCAGCTCATCCTAATCTGGCTCCTTCAGCAATGACAGCTCAGAGATTTGGTCATTAGTCCCCCAAGTCTTCCAGGGGCTCCACTGAATTATGTGGCTTTTGTAGAGCTCTGGTGCAGAAGTAGATAACTTCTTCTTTCTTATTCTTAACCTTCCATCTCCCTGTATAAGTAACATGCTGCAACTCTGCAAAGAGATGGGAAGCTAAAAAGATTCCTACTTGTTCCTGTACCACAAACCCCTACAACCTTTCTCTGTGAATATTAGCAAAGATTTTCTCTAATGAGTATGTATTCTCACACATTGCGGGCCTGCTAAGAGCTAGGTTAGTATAACCCTTGGCTTTTGGCACTTAATATTTATAAACTCTTAGAAACTATGGACCATTTTTCTGTAATTCTCTTTGTAAAGGGCCATATGCCATTATATTATTACTAAAGTAAGGAAACAGGGAAGACCATATAGGGACCATAACCTCTTAAAATCCCAAAGTGGGAGCCCCAGGCAAGTCCTATAAGCATTCTTTTCAAAGTTGCCTTGGATGGACTCATGGGAGCTCACAAGATCTATGTCCTACTTTTTGCATGTGTAAAATTTGAGCTCTATGATTTGAAACTCTTCCTGTTTCTTATTAAACAACTGACCTCATTTTACTCCTTTATCTCTGTAGTGGTGGAGATCCAAGAAGGGAAGACAACTATTGTAAGTATCATAGAATGCTATGTTGGAACCTCTGTCATTCTTGGAACTGCTGAGTCATCACATTATTAGAAGAAAGCCTCAAACTAGCCTTGATTAGGGACTTCCTGGATCTAAAACCAGCTCCCTCTGAGACCATAAATCCTGGAACATGCATCTTTCTAGCTGTGGATTGTCATGACTTAGTCAGAAAGTCTCTAGGCTTGGAATGAGACACTGTTACTTGATAATAGCCTGGGTTCATATTGCCCTCTGAATTACAAAGTCACAGAGATCTTTATTGATGCTATTTTTGGCAGGTTATAGAATTTTCAGTTTTCAGAAGGAGAAACTGAAGCAGTGAACTAGAGAGGCTTATTACTAAATTGTCCCAGAGCCAGTAACCTATACCTATCCTTTCCTATCTCCTAAAAACTGTTTTTGTAGTAGTACAGTTAGGGAATCATATCATTTATGCATATTTGCCTTCTGTTAGACCCTTTGGCCTATCTATCCATTATTGAAATTTTTAATCTGTTCTCACTGGTCTCCATAAAAGCCCTGCAACTGGAACCCTTCAGAGAGCTCTCAAGGGGCTTGAACCCACAGTTCAAAATAGGGGTTCTGCTCTACCCACTCTTCCCCAGCCATGGTAAGGTCAGTTGACCTGTAGGAATTCTGGGCTCCTGCCCTTTGTATCACCAAAAGACTGCCATGTGTCATCACTTGATGCCCCAACACCCCTCAGAGGTGTCTCCTTCATTTACCCCTTTTTAATTATGGAGTAGGACAACATTTACTCTGAAGACACCAAGCCTGAAGGATCAAAACTGGGAGACATGAAAAGTTTTCTTTATTCTAGAAGTAAATCTGTAGAAGGCAAACATGCATGGCACTGGATCTGGAATTCATCACAAAGTCCTATGCTTCTGCATGCTCTGTTGATAAAGTCTTCCCTTGTGTCTTACCACACCTCAGCCTCACCCCGAGTCTCATTTTTTCTCACAGCCCTCAAGCCCCACACTCTCCATGTTCCATTCCTTTTCCCCTCTGACCGTTCTCATGTCCATGAAAGGTACAGGTTCCTAGATGCCTGTCAGTGCTGTCCCTGACTCTGCTTCCACACCCTATGATTTTCTTCTAGCACTGCTTTCCACCTCCACTTCCAGGAGGAGCTGGCTACTGGAATTGACGGCTTGTTGCGCTTAGCAACTTCAAGGCTACATTATAATGGGAAGAGAACATAAGCCAGCCCAAGACTAGTTGAACTCATTTCATATATGACCTTATCTGGGTTTGAAAGGTGACATCCATACCAATGAAGCACATAAAGCCCTCTTCCACCAACCCTCCACCTTGATATCTTTGCTCCGATAAGGGACAGGTGGGTTCTAATAGGCCAGTATAGTGGCATGGTTCTGTGACCTGTTCACAATTTTAAAATATTTTATTGATGGGGGTGGGGGTGGAGTGTCACTGTTATTTCCAGTGACTCTTATCTTCCTCCTCCCCACCAGAATCTTTCTTTGGAGCAAAGAAAAAGTTATGGTCTCTTCATTTCTAACTTACCAAGGGCCAGCTTCTTATCCCCTATTAAGCAAAAGTGTTGACACTTCAGGCTGGAAAGATTTGTTGGATTAGGTACTGCCAAGAGACCTCAATAAAGAGAATTGCTCTTCACCCCCAGTTTCTACATCATAATCAATATTTACTTCTATAGTAAATAGGATGTTTGGTTCAGTACTTGACCTCTCCCTTTCTGCTTCTTAGATTGAAGGTCGAATCATAGAAACTTCCAAAGTGGCACCAGATCCTCCCAACCCCTCTGGCCAGTGCCCAATCTGTCGTTGGAATCTGAAAAACAAGTATAACTATGTGGTGAGTGCACCTTCTGACTAGGTTAGCCCAAAGAGAATTAGCCACAGGTGCAAGTATCTCTTATGCTTCTGTTAAGTGTAACTTGGTCCTCTTGTTTGCCTGTCGCTGCTAGATCTAGAGAGGAGAGGGTGTGGTCCAAGGTTTGACTGAGGATTAGGGATACCTGGATTCTTCACTCTAACCCTTCCTGTGTTGGTGATGACTCCTCATCACATTTTTTTGGGTTTCTCCCATAACATATTTGAGGAGACTTAGATGCACTAAACAGAATACTTGCACTTCAGCTACAAAGAATCTTCCTTGCTATCCAAGGGTAGTTTTGACCAGTGTTCTTTGTTAGCCAGCAGCTCTGACATTTGTCTATTGATCCCTGCTACCTCTTGTCATTTTGAAAGCAGCTGTTTGGGGTGGGGGTGGAGGGGGATTGGAAGACTTGATGACAGATCACATCTTTAAGGAAAACTACCTCTCTCCTTAGCAACTTCTGAGTTTTCCATAACATAGTAGATGATGTGGATTCTGGGCTAACTAGCTCTACAAGAAGCCAACCCTGAAAAGAAATGCATCAAGTAGGTTTGAACTGAGATATATATTCCTTGGCCCCTTCTGAAAATGGTCAAGAACCACAATTGAGTCATGTGGTGAAAGAGTAGCATATACCCATGAGGTATAATGACCCAAATGATTCTCCAGTGGTCACTCCCTAGGTCCACTTGGAGTAAGAAGTTTGATAGCCCACCTGAAATGCCAGGCCCTCCTGTTAAGTGGAGCCTAGAGTTAGCTTCTTATGGCAGATGTTTGGCACTGGGGTTGGTGGTGCTGCTCAGAATACAGCAGCATCAAAGGGAGGTAAGAGCCCATACCTGCCCAGCCACCAAACACAGGCATCAGTGCCCCAGGAGCACTCTGTCCATTGGCTTTTCCAGGAAATACATAACCCATATTTGGCTTTGTTTATCCATCAGTAGAAACCCAATCCCAGTCTGAGGTGAAGGCTAAATTTGTTTTTGCTTTCACCCCTTCCACTCAGAATATGCTCGAGCTACATAGAGCCGTCAGCTCACTCAGCAGTGGCGTGCAGGGGGCTGGGGCTGTGAGTCTGGCTTATTAGCCCATATTAATCCAATCCAAGTTGTTTTCATCAGATGCTGAAGATTACAGGGGTGGGAACTGGGGGCCTGTGTCCCTCAGGAGCTGTGCAGTGATTAAAGCAAATCTGCTGTTACACAGTTTGGCTCCCGGCAGTGCAGCAAGTTAATTTCATGGAACATGAGGCTGGTGTTCCAGGCCCCTAGAGGAGGGGTGGAGGGGTAATTTTTATTTAACCCCACATTGTGTTCTCATGGCATTTTCCCAGCTACACGAGATTCCAGAATGACTTCCTGTCTTATGGCTGGTTCTTACTGTTCTTAACCTGGGATCCCTCTTAAGCAGCCTGAGAAGCTGGACAAGCCCAGCAGAGACATGATAGGCAGAGTGGAAGCTAGAATAATAGCATGTACATCTTGTCACCATGGCGGAAGAAGACCCATGATGATCCCCTCTTCTTACCCCAGACCCCTTGTAACTCTTCTCGTTCACAGCCTTTGCGCGCTCCAGATCCTGCTGAGCACATAGCTGTACTCAATACCTTACCAAGGCATGTCTAGCTTGTATGCCCTACTTTGTTGTATGTTTTGGCTGTGAAGATAGTCTGGGGTTTCCTTACATCCCATTCCTCCATGCTAATGGGACAACAGTATGTTATGTATACTTTCCATCAAGGAAAAGAGTTCTCATATTCCCAAATACCATTTGCTTTAGCAAAAGAATAGAACTAAACTCTAAAGATACCTCATATTTATTACCTGTCTGAAAAAATTGTGGTATAACTCTAGAAAATGATGAAAGATACAACATTCACTAGTACAGAGGGAAGTGAGCAAAGCCAAGAGAACAATTTATGCAACAATAACATTGTAAAGAAAATAACTTTGAAAAGACTTGGACTTAACGACTCTTATTTGATTATAGTGATCCACCATATCTCTGGAAGACTTATGATGAAACATGTTAACCACCTCCTGACAAAGAGGTGTTTGACTGTGGCCACTATGTGGAATTGTTTTGACTATGCTTGTTACAAGGTTTTGTGGTTTGGTTTTTTCTCTAGATTTTTAATTGGGGGAGGTAGGGTTAGCAATAGTGATCCCAAAACACAGGGCCATTGAACACATGAAAAAGAAGTTCAGAAAAAAACAGACAAGGGGCGGCCAGGTAGAGCACCGTCTCCAGTGTCAGGACGACCTGGAGATCGAATCCTGGGCTCAGATACTCAGCACCACACCCAGAAATAACTGGCCGTGTAACCTTGGGCAAGTTACTTAACCCCGATTGCTTAAAAAAAAAAAAAACAGACAAGCAAGGCAGTTTTGAAAGTAATGTACAGATTTTTTAAAAGTTGCTGTTTTAAAGCAAATGGTTTGGAAATGGGAGATTTACCATTTCATATACAATTTTTTTGTGTTCCACTGTGTTTATGAAAATGCTCTTTTTTGGCATTTAAGTTATAATAAAATTATAAAGAGATCCTTTAGTTCCTAAAAAACATTCCTACCTCTACTTATTGAATAGAATTGGTTGTTTATTTTTTAAATAAAACCCTAGAGTAGGAGCTCAGGGCTCTTGGCCTTGTGAATAAGATTCACAATCTCTTGTTGACATCTGGGATTTAACTTGAGCCTGACTATCCCATTCCTGTCTTCAGAGATATGGGATGTAGGTACAGTAGCAATGGGCAGATTTCGAATATGTCTTATTACACACTGGCATCTGAGAAGAGGGGAGCCTGAGTGCAATAACCTCTGTTGATTGTCTTACTCTGGCTCCCAAGTGCTGGCAGTAGGCCAGTCCTGTCTCTCTTTCCATGCCCTACAGGATGTCCTTCTGCTGAGTCAGTTTATCCGGCCTAATGGGGGAATGCTGCCCCGGAGAATCACAGGTCTATGTTTGGAAGAACATCGGAAAGTGGAGGAGTGTGTGAAGATGGCTCACCGGTCAGGTAGTTTGCACCCCTTTCCCCACCTCAGGAAGTGAGCCCCCTACTCAGAAATGTTGGAGGCATAAGGTATCCAGCTGTTTCCATCATACTCCCTGTGTTTAGCTGGGATTAAAGCAGTTTTTGTTGTTTAGTCATTTTCAGTGTGTCTGACTCTCTCTGATCCCATTTGTGGTCTTCTTGGTAACTTCTCCAGCTCATTTGACAGATGAGGAAACTGAGGCAAGCAGGATGAAGTGACTTGCATGGGGTCACACAGCTAGTAAGTGTCTGGGACCAGATTTAAACTCAGGATGATGAGTCTTCCTGACTCCAGGCTTGGCACTGTGCCCCCTAGCTGCCCATGAAAGCAGTTACTCGGTGATAAAAGAAGTGTTACTAACAAGTAGGGAGCTACTCCCATAGTTTAACTTGACCTTATCTCAGGAATTGCTGAAGGAACTATACAGTAGTTCCCTGACACACACTTTCCTTCATCTAGGTCTGCTACCGAATCATAGGCCTAAGCTTCCTGAAGGATTTGTTCCCAAGAAAAAACCCCAATTTAATCGGTAAGTGTACTGGGTACTAGTCATGATGGATGGCTACAGCTAAGGACCTCCAAGATAGTAGTGACTCCAATCCCACCATCCATTTAGTTACTCCATGGCCCCTCAGCTTTCACTCTATAGCCATTGGTGGCCGTATGGATTGGAAAGCATTTACTTAAGGAGGCCCACAGTCGAGGGAAGCAGAGGTTCCATTTGTCTTTGATAGCAATGTAGCCAGGCATCACCCCACATCCTGGGACACAGAGTTCTGTTGATTCCTATTTCCTTCCTTTCCCTTCCCCCACTCAGCTGCAGTTTACATCGTTCACACTCCATTTGGCCCGGCCCGGAGTATGGGTGAGAGAAAGACCCCTGGGATTCCTCCTCTCTTCCCGTAAGGAAACTTAGGGAGAGTAAGCGTTAGAGCTGTCGCCTGTCGTCCCTTGTGGGCGTTAGGGGGTGTTAATCCGCTGTTTGTGACGTCACACTCTGTTGCCATGGGGATGCCAGAAGAGTTTTCTGAACTTTTAATGTCCTTGTTCTCTCCCAGATCTGAGGTTACCAAAGGGCAGAAACAGACATAGGAAATGGTGGACAGGCCTCAAGACTTTGTGTGGTCCTGGTGTGACTGTAGGAAGGCGGGGCTGTGTGGAGACTGGATCCTTGAGTGGGAGCTTAAGCTCTGGAACGTGACCCATTCCTTGCCCTCATACCTGAAATGCGCCTGGTTTCCAAAATGGGCAGCAACTCCCTTTCTAACATATATAGAACTGCACTCTTGAGTTAGTTCTCTTTTCACACCCAATCCTGCCCCCAGCTCTGTGATGTTTCTTTGTTGTGGGTATGAGAGTTGTCTTTAGGTTTTCTCTACCTCCAGTCCAACTATGTGTCCTTCTTCCCCTCATCTCTCCACCCCTGGTCTCATGCTGCTGCTGGCAGATCACTCTCAGCTGAGGGTTTTCACAAAGCAAGACCCCTGCCTTCTTAGCTTCCTTTCTCACCTCCCTCACTCCCTGGGAGTACCTAAGGAAATGAAGAGGCTGGGTAACTGAAGCGGCAAGGAAACAAACCAGGACATTTCTGCTCTTGTAGAGGAACGGTGGGTAGGTGGGGGTGAGGGATTACTGGAACCTAGTGCTTGTTTGGGATGCATTGTGTTGCTTCTGGAGGTAAAGCTGCCTTATTTTGTTAGCATGAAACTGTTTTGCCCTAACTTTGGCACCAGGTCCCCTTCCAGGTGGAATGTACATCCCACATTGGTAGCTTAAGTCATCCAGCAGCAGCCTGGAGGAGACATAGCACACATGTCAATCTCTTCCTGCCTTCAGCCCTATGAGTATCCACTGTGTGTGGTATTTGGGGATGCACATCACCTCCTTCTGGCTTTGTAAAAGATGACCCACAGTCAGCCCAAGGACACAATTCATCTTGCTCTCAGGCCTTTGAAGAGAGGCAAGGATGCCTCCCTTTAAATCCGTTATCCTTTAATGTGACCCAATATTGATGATGTAGGGACTGTAGGATTGCTGAAAGGGGCAGCTGGAAGTTCTTTTACAAGGAAGGGCCTTGAGTTATATGTATAGCCTTAAGACGAGTTGGATTTGGGGACCAAAGGAGGTCCCATAATGGTGTCCGAGCTTTACCCTTTCCTGTCCTCCATAATTACTTTGCTGCAAGAGAATTGGGAAGGTACTGATCTGAGACAAGAACTTGGATTGTTCCTGGAGTTTGGCTGTTCCCAGAGAGCTTATTGGAACCCATCCAGCCATTCTCTTTGCCAGCTGGCTACTCTCTGTGGCACTTACACTAGGCCCAAGGCTAGCTGGAACTTCATTCTTAGGTCAGATCCTTCTAGGGCAAAGGGAGAGTGAATAGCTTTGGGCCAGCAGTGCCAGAGAAACTGCCTAGCTTCATGATTTGCTTGGGTACCTCAATCCGTTTTTCCCAGTAAGCAATTACTTCCTACTTCCTATAGCAGAAACACTCCATTTTCTTCCTGATCTTATCTCTTACTTTTTCCTATGTGTACAGTCTAAACAGGAATTGTTAATGTGTGGAATAGCCAAGATGTACAAGTACTCTTCATCTCCAGGGGTTTCCACCTCCATGTCCAGTCCCTCTCCTTGGTATATAGGTAGATACCACTGTTGACTTCTTGGTTCCCCTTGGGGCCATCTCAATGCCTATACCCTGTTCTTCCATCTTGGAAGGTGTCTCCCCATTTTTCCTCTTTCTAGGGTACAAAGAAGGGAAGCATTCTCATCCTCAAGGTGCCAGAGGTCAATGGAGCACAGTTGAAATATATCAGTTAAGGGGCTTTAGAGCACAGCCGGGTGAGGCAAGCATGTTGAGTGGGGGCCAGGGCTTTCCAGGCATGGCTGGGGCCCTTTCTGGGGAGACTTGCCTTTGCCATTGCTGAACCTCCAGAGCAGGCTGTGGCCCAAGTTTCATTCTGGACAAAGCAAGCCTCAGCCCCACTATCATAAGCCACTTTTCCCGGAACCAGCAGTCCTGGCTCTCTTCTCTACAAAAGAAGCCAAAAGACCATGCCTAGAGTTACGCTCTTCCCTAAGAGTTATAGGAACTTACCCAGCCAGTCTGCACCTATAACTCCCACCCTTTGGCTCCTATTCCTCCTCTGGGAGGGGGTTCAGAGGTTAAGCACAGGCTATGGCTGCCCAAGGGAGCTGCCCTTGGAGCTGGAGCAGCTGTCTGAGCCAAATGAGAAAGAGCGAAGGGCTTTTTTGCCCAAGCACTTATATCATCAGCCTCTCCTTTCTCTGTGGTCAAGGCCAAAAAGAATGACTTCGGATCTGAGCAGCCACTTCCTCTTTCCTCTACATATACACAAACACTGACAACTCATAAAGATCAAGAAGGCAAGTGGCCCTGTGCTGCCTGCCGACCCTGACCCCAGCCACACACACTCAGCAGCTGTAGCAGTCAGGAGCCCCATTTGTTTATTGCACACTCCCTCCCCTTCAAGTGAGTGAAGCTGTGGTGGGGCAGTTGAATTTGGTTGACCATAGTAATAGTGGGAAAGTCAGTACCCCCATTCTCCAAGATCTGGCTGTAGATGTTTTATCTACTGCAATACTCAAAATGAATAAATTCCCCACAGGTCTTCATTATATTATTCTGTCTACCTCCCTTACAGGTACCTGACTCGTTGGGCTCCCCGCTCTGTCAAGCCCATCTTAAAGAAAGGTCCAAAATGGAACAAAGTTCGAATGGCTGTGGGCTCCCCCTTGCTTAAGGACAATGTCAACTACACAGGCAAACCCCTAGTGATGTACCACTGAAGGGAGGGAGTGGTTTCTAAGATGCTGGCCAGAGCCCCCAACCCCTGCTGATGGGAATTGTCTCCCATCATTCCAACAAGGAAGGACTAGGATAGCCTAGAACTGCTGCAGACCGAAATGTCTTCAAAACTGGTTATTCCTAACCAAAATGTGGACAAAGGGAAAGGCAATAATAATATGATTCTGATTCTAATGGAACTGCTCATGGACTTGTGGGAGGTCATTGGCAACTGCCATAAGATATGATCAGCTCTGACTGAACCCTTGAGTTGGGTGGTATAAATATTACACAAGGAATATCATAAAACAAGACATATTTGCTAAACCATTTGGTATATGCTTACTTCTTGGGAAACTAGAGGTTACTGGACCCTCAGCATCAAGTTGTATAGGTTGGAAACTTGGAAAATAACAGAATTGATATCCTGCAATTGACAATACATGGATTCCAAGAAAATGCAGTTTGATGTGTCCCCAGCCTCTTGCTCTGGGGACCCTAGTTGCCTATGAGTTCTGAGTATGGGGTTGGGTTGAAGGAAGCAGACACTAGAGACTTCTATTCAGAGTACAAGTGTCCTGGCTATAAGTTTAAGTAACTTACCCAAAGAGGGGATCCCAGGTGAGCCTTCCCATCATGGGTGTAATCTCCTGCACCTCTACCCATTTGCCTTTTGGCATCCCTTCCCAGGAGCTTTTTGGCAGTTATCACCTGTATGCCTCCTACCTTCCACTACCTCTTTTGAAACCAGTGGTCATCTCAAACACTAGAAGCATAGGAAGGGAATAGACAAGTACAGTGTAAACACATAATAAATTCATGTGGGTTTATGCGAATGTTATTCAAGTTTCTCTGTACCCAGGCTGAGGCACACCCCAGTCATAACATGAAGGGCAAGTCTATGTTCTTCTCACCAGTGCCCACATAAATATAACCGTGATTCTTGGTCCGGGGAGCATGATAGAAGGTCAGGCCTGGCCAGAGCAAGCTTCGAAGCACAACCAGTGCATTGCCTCTCTCCATTTGGATACTCCAGGACCCTGGGGAAGAGACAGACAGATAAGGAGGAGTTAAAACCAGGGGCCTCCAAGGAGGCTTACTCATGCTCAGCTAGCTGCTGGGAAAGCTTCCAGAACTGTTGGAGATTTTGTCCTGGTTTATGTGGTTTCATTGGTAGGAATAAAGACAATTCAGTTATCCAGAAGTGGACCATTCATACTTTTTACATATCCTAAGTGCCTTTTGGCCATTTTATTGCTCATTAAAACCTCTCTACCCAAGTGAGAGTAAAGGGTATTAAAAGAGGTAAAACTCCAGCCAGTCCATATTGCTCATGTCTGCAGTTGTAGTTCAAGGTTAAGGAGAGGAAACTAAAAAAGCCAATGAAGTGTAGGTTTGGAGATTTTTAGTATTTTGGTACTCCTAACCAAGGCTTATCCAAGGTGACATGAATGCATTCTTAAGTATACTTTTATCCCCAGTTTGCTGCTGCTTCCATATTTCTTTTTGGCGGGGGGGGTCTTCCACATGTTTAAAAATTGATAACATTTTGTTTTGATACATGACATCCCAAAACCCTCTATACACACACATACACACATAATCTTATTCACACACATTCTTCCAAAAGCAGTAAAGCAAATCACCTAATAGAGTCACAATATATTGTTTCTTTCTTCCCTTCTCTACCTGTGCATCTCCACCCTCACTCAAACACACACCCCCTCCCCACCTCCCATAAGTTTCCCTACCAAACCCCATAGAGCCTTAAGCACCGGTGTGGATGGACCACCAGTTCTCAGACTCTTGGCAACGTAAGTATAAAATCACCACCCTTTTTTTGCCCCCTAGCCAGCTAACAATCAGAATATCAGCTCTAGCTGGAGGGGACTGAGACCTAAGACTCACTGAAGTGTGGGGGTAGGGGTTTAGGAAAAAGCCAAAATCTCTATGCTTCACATGCCTTTTCCTGGTTCCTTGTGCTCCCCCAAACAGGAGCACCCCAGCCTGAGGCTGAATTCTGCAGCCACGATGATGACTTGGCGGGAAGAGCCTGTCCCAGCTCCAGAATTGAGGGAGGGAGCCGCTGTGTGGGAGGAAAGAGCCTGGGAAAATCTCCTCTGGATGGAGATCTGGAGCTTACTATTCCCCCTGCACACTGTGGCCTCTCCCCCCCTTTTCCCCAGCCCAGCCACAGCTCTGCTCACTCTGCCAAAAAGGCAAACACTTTGAAGGTTTTGGTGCTGGACCAGCCAGCCCTGCAATGAGCTCTACTCTTGCAGCCTTCATCAGCTGCCAGCTCAGCCAGGCTGCCTGGCTCCAGCTGCCCCAGCTTCCCACGGGCTTTTCTTCGGCCATGGCCTGCCCTGGCCATACCCCACCCAGAAACCCTGTACATGGCTCAGCATGATCCCCCCACCCCTAAGGGGCCACCCTGCCTTTGGACCCAACCGACCGCCAGTAACCCCTAGCCCTGCCCAGGGTGGAGCCACACTGCCCTAGGCCAGAGCTTGAACTTCCAGAGGAGCCAGCAGGGCAGCCATAATCGTCACTGTTAAGGGGAAAGGAGATGAAACCAGGATGAGGTAGAAAAAGCAAGGAATCTTTTCTCTTCCTTCCCCATCCTACCCCCTTCACTGAAATGCCACTATTTCTGTGGCAGGGTGTAATCTTTAGATCATCCCTCCAAAGTAACCATACACCACATCAGCCTTCTCCAGCCCCCTGTCTTACACTGCCGGAGGTAAATGAGTGGTTACAAAAAGGACTAGGTTGTCCCATAGGATTTTATTATCACTAAGCCCTATCCTTATTACAGTTAATGTTCTGTATCTGCCCACCTCTCCAAAGGTTTGTACCTGCTCCTATCCTGCCTAGTCCGGAGGAGTTGAGAGTGACTTCAAACGACTTCACCTAAGCTCCAAAATCAAGGTGGGGAAGTTTGGCCACTTTGCTCTAGGCTAGAGTTTACTGGGCCCAAGGGATATTTCGCACCTTGCCCTTTAGCCAAACTAAACAGTCTCAGAAACATCATCTGCACCCAATTTCAATGAAAATCCCCAACACAGAAGCAACCCCCTAGCCAATGGACCACTAAACTGGAATGAGTTTTGGGAATTTAGTTGCTGTCTGCATCCTCATCTTACCCGTATTCAAGGATAGGAATTAAACAATAGTGTCTGCCAGACCCTGTTCTAACACAGGTCAGGTCCCTGTCCGCAGTCACTCCCCTACTGAGTGAACTCATTTGGTGTCCTATTACCTGTAGAGTCAAATGCAAACTCCTTGGTTGGGCATTTAAAGCCCTTTGCAGCCTGTCTTGCCAGCTTTATTACATGCTCCTTCCTCAAAGGCTATCTTCCAGTTAAATTGACCTTGTTTTAACACAGGACATTCCAGCTCATCCCTGTGTGTCTGCATCGGCTGTCCCCCACACCTGGGATGCATTCCCTCCTAGAGGTTTCCACCTCTTAGATTTCCTCATTTACTTCAAAACTCAGGTCAAGCGCCACATACATGAGACCTTTCTCAATATTATCTCTAGCTCCTAGTGCCTCTCCCCCTGGCAAAAAAAAAAAATTACCTTGTAATTCCTCGTATTTTATGTATGTACAAGTCTTCCCCCTGTGAGATGTAAGCTCAGGTACTATTATATTTTTGTCTTTTTATCCCTAGCACCTGGCATGTAGTAGGTGCTTAATATTAAATGTGGATTGATTTGGGGGGGGGGGGGGTAGGAGCGGGGGAAACAGGAATCCTAGACAAGAAAGAGGTTGTTAGCCCATGACTCCACCAAAAGAGGTTCTAGAATGGCCAGGGAGCAAGGAAGAGGGGCAGGAATGCCAGAGCCACTTCCTCGAGTAAAAGGAATAATCCACAACAGACAAGGGAGCTTTAGCTGGGTATTCCAGCATATGAATGGCAAGCCAAGTCTTTGCCGCCTACCTCCCTCCCTTGCATTCCTGTCACACTCTTCCAGAAGTCCTTGCTCAGCTGGTCGCCTGGGAAACGATGATTTTCAACGTGCCAAGAGTCACGTAGTGTCTACCTGGGGAGCTGGGGACTAGTCTGTCACCTTCACCCACTTTTTCAGCTTCAAACTGAAAACAGGCCTTGCCATCCCCCAGCTATAGCCCTACTTGCTCTGCTACCCTGGTGTTCTGTTCTTGCTCCTCCAGGGCTAAAGAGTAACTGGGTCTCCCACAGCCAGTGGAACAGGGATCAAAAAGGTTCACCGAAACTTGGGCTCAGCTGGTCTGCCTGTTGCATATAATTACTCTTTCATTTCCCCTACGTCTTTCCATCCAGATTCCCTCATAGCACTAGGCCCTTGCCTGTTCTCTCAAGTATCCTCCGGATAGCCACTGCGGTCCAGAGTATCCATCTGTGCAAACAGGGAAAAGGAAGGACTGGGGACTTTAGGGACCTGGAGAGAGTGGGAAGGAAGTTATCAAAAGTGGGGCCTGCCCTACAACACTTATAAACTTCCCTCTCAGGTTGTCTGCCCAACTGGCAGATGAGACAATCAAAAGAACCACATACCTCATACCTATGTGATCTTTTATGAAAAATAGGGAGTTTATCATCCCTGCTTAACATATTACTGACAAGGGGCTCAAGGAATGGGAAGGAGGCACCAAAAAGGCCCCACAGAGCTTAAGCTAAACTTTAGACCAGAGGACTTTTAACGGTTCCACCCAAGGGAATTTCAGTGTTATAAAGACCTCTAGAGTCATCCTGAAAGATCACAACAACTGCTAATCTTTCCCTTTGGGCCTAGTCTACTCCCTGGTGACCATCTCCTGGAAAATGAGGATTGGGAGGCAGACTGGGGGCAAGCTGTCATTGATGAGTTCTCTGGATGTGGGTAGGGGGAGATCCTAGCCTGCCTAAGACCTCCAGGAAAAGGACCTAAATATACAGGTAGCTCTGAAAGAAGGATTTTCATATATTTTTCTCCACCCTAAATCTCACCTAACAGTAAGTGCTGTCTTCTCGTTTTATATTGTTGTTGGTCCCTCTGACTGCTTCCAAAAACCATCTTTCCACCACTGTAGAAAAAGGTGGCTCCATGCTGACCCCTGCTGCCTAAACTGAGCAGTGATGCTCTGATTCAGCCAAGGCAGAAGTCAAGCCTCTTCCCTGCCACTTCTATGTAAGAGCTTCCCTGATCCCAACTCCAGGGAGTGGGAGCAGAGAAAAGGATGGTTTTCTATCCTCAGGGGCCAACAGCACTAGCCACCTTTTCTGCCTATGCTTTATTGACTGAATAATAAAACTTCATATCTAAATACTGCTTTTATATGTTGTAACACTTACAGTCATTCATTCAATCCACTGTACAACACTCTTGAGGGGTAAAGGCCCTAAGTATTGTGTCCCTGTTTTGTGGGGATTGAAGAAACAGACTGAAACAAGTGACAAGATTAAAATCCCATCACAATGTTTTCTGCCTACCACACCATACTGCCTTGAAGATCCAGTCCCTAACTACAAAGTACCCAAAAAAGAGATGGTCCTTGGAGCTTGACAGTAGAAGGAGAGGGCTTCCCTCTAGGATCCTTTGGGTGACCGCCACCTCCCCCTTCCTCCCCACAGTGAGAAACAGAAAACTAAAGCTCCCTAGAACCTGACCAGAGAACAGCATTCTGGGTGTGACCTAAGAGCTGTCAATGATATAACTCAACCCCAAGGAAGGAATCTGAGGGAACTGATTAAAATATATAACAAGTGGGGGGGGGGGGGCCTAGGTGGCACAGTGAACAGAGCACCGGCCCTGGAGTCAGGAGGACCTGAGTTCAAATCCGGCCTCAGACACTTAACACAAAAACTAGCCATGTGACCCTGGGCAAGTCACTTAACCCCAATTGCCCTCCAAAAAGCAAAATATATATATAACAAGAGTCATTCCCCAATATATACCTGACCAAAGGATATATAAACAGGCAAAGAAAGAAAAGCAAGCTATCAAAAGTCATTAAAAATGCTCCAAATCACTAATAATAAGATGTACATTTAAACAACTCCAAGGTTCTACCTCACACCCATTGGATTGGAAAAGATGACAAAAGTGGAAAATGACAACGGTTGGACAGGATGTGAGGACAGGCACATTGAAGCACTGTTGATGGAGCTATGAATTAGTCCAACCGATGTGGAAACAATTTGAGACTATACCCAAAAAGTTACTAGGCCATGCAGAAACCCAACAATACCACTTTTAGGCATATATCCCCAAAGAGATTAAAAAAGGATACATGTGTACAAAAATATTCAGGGAGCAATTTAGAGAGACCTGGGAAGAAATGAAGTAGATAGTACATTTTATATGACATCATAAAGAAAAGCACCTTTGAAAGACTTAAAAACTATGACCAATCAGGACTCTAGAGGAGCAATGATGATGCATGCTTCCCACTTCCAAACAGAGCAGATTGGAGGTACAGAACGAGACATGGCCAATTTGTAGTTTCGTTTTGCTTTACTGTAACAGCTAGCTGTCATTTATATAGCACTTTAAGGGTTATATAGCATGGTACATGTTATCTCATTTGAGCCTCACAACAAACCTTGTGAGGTAAGTCCTATTATCCCCATTTTACAAATAGGGAAACTGGGTCATACAGCTAGTAAATGCACAAGGAAGAGTTCAAACTTAGGTTTTCTTGACTCTAAGCCCAGTACTCTCTCTCCACAGTCCCCAGCTGCTTTGAGGGGCTTATTTTTACAAAGAAAGGTCCTTTTAATTTGGGGTTTGGGAAAGAATGGGGGGAACAAGAAGAGTGAGATTAGTGATACCAAAAAAAGAAAATATCAATGAAACATTTAAAAGAATGCACAGAGAACGACAGAAGGAGATATAGAGGGAGACAAAAGCAAGCAGGAAAACTGAAATGAATATGTGGGGTTTATTATATACACTTTTTAAAAAGAAAACAAGCTAGATGTAGTGGAGATAGGTGTTTTCAAATGAACTCTTTACTGTTTCGTAACATGAAAAATGTTCGTGTTTGTTGATGTTTTCCAAGTTCAGATTAACAAAAACAAATCTTTTTTTAAAGGACAATTGAAGTGTTATCTTCCCATTCCCAATCTCTATGTGCCAATAAACAGTCAGGAGTGTCCCTGGGCCAGTCCTATAGATCTTAATTGGACAATGCCAACCAGAGAAAGTTGGGGCTTGGCAGAATCCTACTCAAATATCTCCTCCATGAAGCCTTTCCTAATTCCTCTCTTGGTAACTTTTCTTCATATAATACTTTGTTTTCCAGTTTTGTAATGCTGAGGGGCAGCATGGGTGAAGTAAGAGTGACAGCTTCAGAGAAGGAGAAACCAAAGTTAAGTATCTTTTCTGGTACATACTGGCTTTGGAATTCGAGGCAAATCAGTTAACCTCAGTACCCTCAGAAAATTCTATGATTGTAAGTTGCAGAACAATTGCAAATCTGCATTTCTAGGTACAGTTTTCTCCCTGGGAATAAACAACCCAAATTAAATCATAGGTCTTGACAAAAAAAAAATTACCATAGAACACTGGGTATTGCAGTTAATGGTATATGTAGTCTATCCCTGCTGCTTAACAATAAGCCCATGACCAAAGAAGAAATGTTTTTTGTAAACTTTGGTCACCCCCCCCCACCCAGTGCTTCATATAGTACTCTACATACAATATGAACTTTTTTTTTAGATTTGTTTATTTCATTAAATATTTTCCAATATTATGTTTAAAAATTAACAAATTTCTTTGAAATTTTGAGTTCCAAATTCTCTCCCTTCCTCCCACCACCCTCCTTGCGAAGGCAAGCGATTTTATATCAATTATACAAGACAGTAGGAACTTAATTTCTGTTAAATGCTGAAGCTGAATCACTTCTAGTATTGTCAAGAAGAATCCCTATCCCTGACCCAAAGAAGACACAGAACATTTAACCTCCTACATTCTGAGTGAATGGAGAGCAGTCACTGTTAAGCAGCACAGCTTCTTCCTAAACAGAAAACAGATGGTCAGTCCCATCTCTCTGGTCAACAGCCTTAGATCCTCACCCAAAGTTGAGATTCAAGGGTTTCTGTGGCCTATACTTTGATATCTCTGTTTCCAGCTTAGTGGTCTTATTAGTGTATCCCTGCCCACCAGGGACAGCTCTGACCTCCAGCTCATTCTAGTCATTACACATTTTCACCAACAGATAAGGAAGGGTCTGGGAGCCAAGTTCAGGGGCCCATCTGCTGCTCCAGTCCTCTCCCCTCTGTGGGAAAAAGCTAGAACAGGCTTTCTAGTGGTTCCTTGGAGGCAGCACCAAAAGGACAGAACCAAAGTCTCTGGGCCTTGGCCCAGAGGCCTAAGAGTTGTTCAGATAGCAACCTGTAGTAGGACCATGAATACTTCCCCTGAATTCCCTCCCTAAAGGCATTCTGAGCCCTCATTTTCCAATGACCATTCATTCTTGGCAAACAAATGTTAAAAGCTGGGTGAGAAAGAGGAATACTTTTAAGATTTAGAACTGGAATGGACCTTGGGATCTTTTCGTCCAACTCCCTCATTTTACAAATTAGGAAAGTGAGGCCCAGAGAAATTAAATGATTGTCCAACATCATGTGGATAACAGAAATAGGTTTAAATTCAGCTCTTCTGACTCTAAACTCAGGGCTCTTTCCACTATAAAATGAGAAGGAAAACATTCTGACCAGTACTAAGTGGGCTCATCCCCAAGAAATTAGGTCAATGGGACAGAATGTTTAAGGGCTCAAGACTTTGCTTCCTTCAGCTCCTGGCAAAGGCTTCCCTCCCCTCTCCTTGACCCTAAGGACAGCTTCCCCTAAGTGAAGATGGGAAAATCTGTTCCCTCAGGAACTATATTAATGCCTCCCCCTCCCAGACTACCTCCCAAAAGCCAGCTAACATGTAGCTTGAGAGAAATTATTGTACTCTTCTTTGCAGAAAGTCTCTGCTGGGGTGCTAGATTGCTTGATCCAACAGAGGTCCAGGTGGCACAAAGGCAAGAAGATTGGAGGCAGGGGAGAGGTATGACAAGGGTTGTAAAGACTCAGTTTCATATACATGCCCCCAGAATCTCTGTGGCGAAACTGACTTTGATCCTTACTACATGAGAAAGGCCTGCTATGGACGAAAAAAAAAAAGGGAAAAGGAAAGAATATCTCCCCTTCCACCCCAAACCAGATGTTCTCTCTAGAGATGAGAAGTCAGGGTTGGAAATCCAAGATTGGAGTCTAGCCCCCTGCATAGAAACTACATAAGAAGAGTTGTCTGCATACTGTTTTTCTCTCAAGAAATCTTGAGAAACATATAGTCCAAAAGCCCTGGAGATGGCAGGAAAGGCCCAATTAATTTTTTTTTTCTTTTTGGAGCGGGGAGGGCAGGGCAATTGGGGTTAAGTGACTTGTCCAAGGTCACATGGCAAGTGTCTAAGATCAGATTTGAACTCAGCTCCTCCTCACTCCAAAACCAGTGTTCTATTCACTGCACCATTTAGCCACCCCCAATTCACTCTTGGTGGGCAGGGGAAGAGCAAGTCAGAATTTGAATAAAAAAAAGGGAATAGGGGCAGCTAGGTGGTGCAGTGAATAGAGCACCAGCCCTGGAGTCAGGAGGACCCGAGTTCAAATTTGGCTTCAGACACTTGACACACTTACTAGCCATGTGACCTTGGGCAAGTCACTTAACCCCAATTGCCCTCCAAAAAGCAAAACAACCAAAAAAAAAAAAAAAAGGAATGACAAGACGGGTTATCCCCACACTGCAGAGACTTAAGTGCCACTTCATTCTCCAACCCCTAGACCCTGAAGCTGGATTCCACCATCCCAGCACTCCTGGCTCCCATTATCAGAGGGAATCTACTGCCCATCTCCTGGTTCCTGCCCTGGCTGGGAACTCAGGACTGCAGCAAAGATAAAGAGGTTTCAGATTGGGCTGCTTGTAGGTGTGAAATAGCTCAGGCCCTATAAACCTCTCCTTATCTCCTAGGAACCAGCAGATTTTATTCCATGAGTGAGAAGGATCAGGATCTTGCCCAGGACAAACTCCCTTCCTGGGCTCGGCCAGGGCAACTATTCTTGGTCTCTGACCAAGGGGGAACCTTTTCTGCTAGGGAACCTTTGCCTCAATTCGTAGACATGCCCTGCTCACTCCCCAACCTCCTTGACCCAGCAGAACAATGCAGAAACACACCCAGAGTGCCTGGCCATTATATAGGCAACTTGAAATTCTCTATATACACTCTCTCTCTGTGGGCCTCCCATATCACAGCTAAGAGGCTGACTATTCTCCTGAAATTCAGCTCCATCTTGAACTGCTTGCTGGATATCTCTCTCCCCTGGATGTTCAACTATCACATCAAATTTGTGTCTGAAACGGAATTGATCATCTTTTCTTTACAATCAGCTCGCTCTACCTCCTCTTGCCTTGCCCCTGGACTTGCTTATTTCTGTCATTCTCCCAGGCTGAACATCCTGAAGCCATATTTGACACTACCATCTCCCTCACCACCCAGTCACCTAACCTTGACAATTCTTTTGTAATGTCTAGGGTCTCTCTATCTAGGACTACTTAGATGCTTAGGGTAACCTCCCAAATGGTCTCCCCTACCCCTCAGTCTCTCCCTATTCTAAGCCATCCTATATACTCCTGACATTAATCTTCCTAAAATATCATTTTGTATATGTCTATAAGGTGGGGAGGAGGGAGACTGGCCAGAGAGGGCCCAGTCCTGGAAATACGTGCACGAGGTGAGTACTTCTGAAAGTTCATGATCATACAGAATGGAGGGACCCAACTTTCCATTTCAGTTGAAAGTATTTTCTGTTTCCATTCACTTGCTATGTGACATTTAGTTAGCTGTTGAATAAGTACCAGGCATACATAAAAATAGGCCAAATCATTCTCTGTCCCTGGCTGTGGTGCAGCCAGGAAGACAAAATACTATAAGCCTCTGGGTGGGAAAAGAGGCCTCAGGTCTTTCTCTCCCCACTTGTCTCCTGCTTCATGGCCTGTGGATCTGCTATTGCTTTTGTCTCTGGCCTGCATATTCTTTCCTCCTCTTTAGTGAAGAAGTTTTAGAGATGGAATAGACTAGACTAAGACCTTTTGAGTTTTGAAAGGTCAGTAGAGCCACTAAGGGTGCAGGAACTGGAGGCCATCCCCAAGTTTGCCAGTTCTGAACAATTCCGAGGCTTGACCCAACCCATGGTTGAATTAATGGTGAGATGTTGTGTTCCACAAGCAAGGGAGTGACTACAGCCATTGGTTAAGCCATATAGAGAAGTGAAGTTGGTAGGATGAGTGCTTTGTAGCATTTAAGTTTAAGCCTACTGCCTCATGGAATCAAGAAAGTAGAGGGAAAAGTGTGCCTCATGATTCAGGGGGTGTTTTTGTGTTTTGGTTCCTGCTGTTATCTTTTCAGTAAATATAACT
>NW_027187316.1:8476076-8481036 GCF_028583685.1 Petaurus breviceps papuanus
GGAGGTATTAACTGGAATGGCAATTGATATTGAGGAGAGTACACTGGACTGGGGGGCTCAAGCCAAGAACACTAGAAAAACACCCCCAACTATTCACAAAAACCCCCCCAGGACAATGAAGAGGTATAGTTAGCTGCTCTTTGGGCATTCTACTTACAACTGGAAGTAGGATAAGGACCCCCAATACTCATGTGACTGCACATCATCCCCTATTCAAAAATCAGGATAAAGTTCACCTCTTTAATTTATCCAAAACCCAGCTCAGATCTTAATGCCTCCATGAAACCTCTCTTGGTCTTTGTAGCCCTCAGTGATCACTCCTCACCTACCCTAAATACCTATAGGACTTATTTGCATGCCAAATCAGTCATCAACCAGTATGTGAAACTCTGCATTGGTCTTTATCTTTCTATGTATTTATGTCCTGTTTCGTGATTTCATGCCACCCACTAATATAATGGCAGATCTTTTAGCACTAATAGTCATCCAATGATCTTGCATGACTAAATCATAGACTCGCACAGGATAAGAAGAATCATGACCATAAATGACTCAAAAGACAATGAAAAGAAGTGTATCAGGCATAAATCAGCTGTAGCATATTATCATTGATAATTTATACAGCAGCAATAGCAAAGAAGACATCACCAAAGATATGGAAAACCAAAAAAGAAGTGAGGGCATGAGGGAGGGAAGGTTGGTCAACAGAGACAGCATGAGGAGTGAACAGTCCAGGGATTGTACTGATATCCCTCAGAAAGACCTCTAGTGCATAGGAGAAATGCTCTATAGATAATGTATCACACAGGACAAGAGAGAGGTCATGGATGGAGCTTGATTTGCAACAAATGAATGAGTAATCCTGAGAAAATTAAAAATCCATTGTAATATATCTATATAGATATGCATTTGTGTATACATGCATGTATATGTGTGCATACCCATTTATTTATAATTATATATGCACATGTATATAATTTCCCCTATATATGCATTTTATATATTTCCCCAGTGAATTGTAAGCAGTTTCACTGCAGAAAACCTTTTACATTTACTTTATGCTTTATTTGTACTGTCTCAATCGATCATGTCTAATACCTCTTTTTTGCATACCTGCTGCTTTGCACATTATTCTACATATAGTAGGTGCTCAGTAATGTAAGGAAAGTGGAGCTGTGAGAGTTGGACTGTGAGGAAATCTGAGCACAGCAGAATTGACACTTTTGAATTACAGTGCTGAAGAAGACTTTAGAATGTCCCTTGGACAGCAAGGAGATCAAATCAGTCAACACTTAAAGAAATTAATTCTCATTGGAAAGACAAATATTGAAGCTGAAGCTTAAACACTCTGGCCACATAATGAGACGATGGAACCCACTGGAGAAGACCCTAGTACTGGGAAAGATTGAAGATAAAAGGAAAATGGGAAGGCAGAAGATGAGATGGATGGAGTGTCGTGGAGAAAATGCACATGAGCTTGAACAGACATTGAGAAATAGTGGAGGATAGAAGGGCCTGGCATGCCCCAGAAGCCATGTATCCATAGTCACAAAAAGTCAGACACAACTAAATAACAACCAAAAGTGCTTTGCAAACCTTAATGTAATGTAATGTGAGTTACTCTTAGGATGATAATAATGACGTAGACCATTAGCACACCTGAGATGAATGTCACTTCTATTTGGCTCCAGGATGCATTATATAAGTGGGGGGGGGGGGCGGGGTGCAGAGTATTTCAATACTTAACTTCTCTGGGCTTCAGTTTGTAAAATGAGGAGGTTGAACTCGAAGACTTCTAAAGTGTCTTCCAGATCTAAAGCTAGGACCCTTCAATCCTGACAAATGAGTTTCCTTTAGTTGCTGCACACACCAACTGATTGATGCAGAGGGAGATGGTGAGGACAGGGTTAAATATTCATCAGTAATCTACCATTGGATAATCCAAATAAAAATAATAAGGTTGGCAGTATAAGATGAGCATGAAACCACTGCCAAGCAGTGGGAAACATCTCTGGGTGGCCAAAATATCCATCAGCTTTGCTAGCTTTGGGAGCTGAGCTGAATGAAACATTTGCCCCCTTCTCTCTTATTCCAGTCATCTTCCTATCACTCAGTTAAGAGAACACACAGGCCACTGGAAATCAGCATCCTCAAATGGCCATGAATATCTGATACATCTCTAGAAGCAAAAGGAAATATGGTCATTACTCAACTAGCCCTTAGACACCCCCCCCCCTTTTTTCAGTGCTTGGTCTGATTTCCTGTAGCTTGATCTCATGTTTTTTCATGGAGCTCTCAAAAGAATATACCATAGGTCTTCCTCCTCTCCTCTGGGAATGCCAGAGGCTGAGAGCTAGATTAAGCCTCTGTTACCCTCTCCAAAAAGAGCTAGGTCTTTATTAGGCCTAACAAGTCAGGAGATCTTTAAAATTGTAAAGAGAACAACTCTATGGACTATTTCTAGGGCACGTAGGATACTAATAGTTAGCACTTATATGGTGCTTTAAGGTTTGCAAACAAAGAATTTTGTGAGATAGATGCTATTATTATTATTTCCATTTTATAGATGAGGAAACTGAGACTGAAAGAAAAGTAAATTTGTCCAGGGTCACACAGCTAGTAAGTGTTTGAGACAGGATTTGAACTCTGGTCCGGACTCCAAGTTCAATAGTCATGTAGATAGAAAATGATGGTTGTCTTTTTGTTTTTTAGTCATGTCCAACTCTTTATGACCCTATTTTGGGTTTTCTTGACAAAGATACTATAGTGTTTTGTCATTTCCTTCTCCAGCTCATTTTACAGATAAGGAAACTGAGGCAAACAAGGTAAAGTGACTCGTCCCGGGTCACACAGCCACTACGTTGACTGAGGCTGGATTTGAACCAGGAAGATCAGTCTTCTGACTCTAGGCCTGGTGCTCTGCACCACCTAGCTCCCAGCCCAAGTATTACAATGGTATCCATGAAATAATTAAGACACCTAGAAGAAGGCTTCTAGTATATTGGATAGATCTTCTATGGGGAATTTACAAATTTGCAGGGGTAAGAATCTTACAGGACTAGAAGCAAGGATGAGAGGCAATCTGCATCAGTGAAGAGAAATGATATTCATTGAAGAATAATAGTAAAACTAGCATTTATGTAACAAGTAGTAAACATAAGGACCTCATTATGCTTGGAGGGTATTCAGGTCCAAAATACCAAGATTTTATCCAAAATTAATTAATAAATTCATAATGGGATATTAAAAAGAAGTTAAGGATGTTTAAGTACCTACTAAGATCTGAGGATATGATAGAGGAAACACGCACACACACACATACACACACACATGCGCGCACACACACACGCACGCACACGCACCCTCAGTTCCTCCATCAGAAACAAGACCTTGTACCAGACAACACTTCTTTCACTCACAGTGATTATATACTAACTAGTACCTTTAGGAATATCATGTTCCAGGGAGTCCAAAAAGTCCAAGGCAGGGTCCAAGTCAGCTTTCTCCAGCAGGCTCTTGTTCTTCAATTCCACAGGCTCCGCAAAATGGAAATAAGAACTGAGTTTCTTTGAATCTGCCAGAGTCAATCCTGAGAGGAAGAAGATGGGGATTGTCAGTCAGGTTAAAAGCCATGACTCTCCATTTCTACCAAACAGTGCTAAGATTTACAGGAATACGAGGCAGGATTGTGGAAAGGCCTTAGCCAAGCGCTAGGAGGGAGCAGTGAGTCAAGTCTCCCATCCCCATAACTCTTTATTCTATATAACGTTCTCTAACGTTCTGACTCCTGACACAAGGAATGACCACAGCACTCTGAGTAGAGGGAATGGGTCTAAAATTAAGTCTTCCATGCCAGTCTGGTACCAAAGAGAAGGAGGGAAGAAAAACAAGGTTGGAATCAAGGCCATGGACTAAATTAGGCCACGTGAGTTAAAGACTCAGGAGCAAGGGTAACAGTAGGCTGCAAACAAGAGATTGTGGGTCAGTTAGTTGTACAAAACTTCATAAAGCCGAGGGGCGGCAGGTGGCACAGTGTGTAAGAGCGCCGGCCCCAGAGTCGGGAGACCCAGGATCAGTTCTGACCTCAGATACTCAGCACCCACACACAAAAAAAAAACTGGCCGTGTAACCTTAGGCAAGTTACTTAACCCCAATTGCTTTAGAAAAAAAAAAGTTCATAAAGCCATACCACTAGGCAATGTCCAGGGGATCAGTCATTGATCTTTCCCTAAGGAAACAGGCAAAGAATTGCAGGTTATTCCTAGGAATATACCATATTGTACTCTTGAGACTTCACATCTCCCCTGTATGCCTTCCCTCAAGGTAAAAGAAGTGAAGGCCTTTTTGGGAGAGGATGTGGGGGGACTTACCTTCAAAGGTCCTATTGACATGGACGGGTCCAAAGGGGGTCTTGAAGAGAGCTCCACGGGGGATGATTGCCACTGCCTTGTCAATTTGGTCAATGACTGACACCAGGCGAGATTCCTCCTTGATTTGGATCTAAAGAAATGTATGGAGAGTACTAGGCTGTGTCTCTGGGCTTCCCCCTTCTACCTCCCCCTAGTCCTGGACTAGAATGTAAGCTGATCAGAGACAGGGGAAGTAGAAATCAGACATACACAAAACCATCCTTAATGGGATAAGGACCTAGGGGAAAGAAAATCAGACCATGCAGGTCCACCCTCTTACCTCCCATATTTGTATATAGGTGAAAGCTTGAACATCAAGCTCTGATCAGCATAATCAAGAATGCAGATATTAAGAACAGCAAGAGAAGTGTGGCAGGGAAAAGGCAGCAGGCAAAGGGCAGACAACATTAGGCAGCCTGTGTGGTTGGTGTAGAAGAAAGGAAGCCATGATATTGTCATTAGGAAGAAGCCAGCCTGTCCTGTTGACACTGTCTGGGCAATCATGGTCAAAGGGGATGTTTGTGTTGATTGTATCTTCAAATTTCCAGGCT
>NW_027187316.1:8481436-8543268 GCF_028583685.1 Petaurus breviceps papuanus
CTCTGCATCTCAAGTTCTAAGAACTAACCATTCCCAGTTAGATGCCTCCACACCTGTCCACCCTAGTTCACAACCATCTTTACCCTCGCTCATCTCAAACTTCTCGGACCATCTCAGTTAAGACCATGCCGTTGAGCTCCCTCTTCTCCCTTTCTCTATATCTTAAACACACTTGACACCATTACCCCCTCCTCCTCTCTCAGATGCACAGGAGACCCTTCCGACCAAGCCCTTTACCACAATCATCCTCTCTGTCTCTCTAATCTTTGATACTGGCTTCTTCTCTGATGCCTACAAACATGCCTCTCCTTCTGAAAACAAAAATAAAAACCCTCAAGCTATCAACCTATATGATAGGTAGCTCTCCTCCCTTTCACAGCCAACCTCTGCAAGAAGCTGTCTACACCCATTGCCTCCACATCCTTGTCTAGCACTCTCGTTGTGACTCCCTCCAACCTGAGTTATAGCCTTCACACAACTGAAACCAGTGATCTTTTAACTGCCACATCTCATGGCCTTTTCTCAAACTTAATCCTTCTCATCCTTTGCATATGACACTGCTTGTTACCCTCTTCTCCTAGATACTCTTTTCTCTGGGTTTCTGTGATGCTGCTCTCTCTCTCAGGGCCCTTCCTATATATCTTTCATTTCCTTTCACTTCCTATATATCTCCTTTGCTAGTACATCATGCAAATGCCATACAAAATAATTCTTGCATGCTCCCCAAGGCTCTGTTTGGTCCCTCTTCTATTCCCTCTTTACACTTTCTCACTGGGTAGCCTCATCAAGAACCCTAGGTTTGATAATCATATCTGTATAGAGATGAATCTCACATTTGTATCTAGCCCCAGTCTCTCTCCTGTGTCCCAGGCTATTTATTAAATATCTCAAACTCTTAACACCAATTTGGGATTGAATACGAGCCCCATCGATGGAGAGTCTACTGCCATCTATCCTGACTAGTAAAGTCAAGGCACTTAGAGCTCAGTACTAACCAGAGTGAGTGAGGTTTGGTCCTGTAAAAGGGAAACGGGAAGCCCAGGAAGATGGTGGTGCTATGGGGTCATGTTACGCTGGCTGTCTCTTTAAGACAATAACACAGAACATGGGTATGATAGTACTATCAGATTTGGGGACCTTGACTTAGAGGCTTTTTGTGAAAGTAGTGGGTTCAGGGATCTGGCTATGGAAGATCTAAGCCTGCTTATTATGGGAAAATGGACTGACCAAAAAGAAGCCCAGAAGGATGTATGCACAGTAGAGGGAGAGTTTTACTTGGGCTACCATTTTAGAAAAGAAGCTATTTGCTCCATAGAAGGGAAGATAAGGCAGAAGGTGAGGGGGATGGCAAATCATGAATTAGACCTTATTCCCAATTTAGTGGTAAGAGTCCCATCCATCTTTTTCTCTTCACTCACATAGCCACCACCCTAGCATAGGTTCTTAGTACTTCTAACTGCCTAGACTATTGCAATAGCCTATGAATTGGTCTCCCAGTATCCAGTCTCTCCCTCAAACCATCCTCTGCATAGCTGCCAAAATGATATTACTAAACATAGGTCTAACCACATCCCTCAAGTTACTCCCTATTGTATCTAGGATAACACATAGACTCCTGTTTAGTATTTTAAGTCCTTCACAATCTGACTCCAACCTATCTCTCTAGGCTTATTACAAGACTCTCCTCCTCCACACATTCTCCCATCCAGCCAAACCCTCCTATTAGCTATTTTCCTTCTATAGGATATTCCATCTCAGTGCCTTAGCCTAGGTAGTTTCCCGTTGCTGGAATTCACATCCTCTACACTTCCACCTCTAAGAATCCCTAGCTTCCTTCAAGGTCAAGCTGGAGTACGACCTCCTACACAATGCCTGTCCTGATCCCCCCAGCTGCTAGTGCCTTCTCCTGAAAAATGTGCCTTGTATTTAGTTTGCATATATCTAAATATCTCTATCTATCTGTTTGCTTCTAGTAGGCAGTGCTAGTAAGTTCCCTATACACAAGAGTGTGCTGGTATGGTTGTTGTCCCTTATTCTTGAAGAGGACCAAAATGACATCACTATATCATGGTCAAGGTACAGTATGGTCAACTATGGCAGATCAGACCAAGATGAGCTCTGAAGGCTCTACCACAGGTTGGGCACAAATAGTCCATGTGAACATTTAGAGTAGAGATGTCTCTAAATTTGCAAATTTCACATTTCCTTTGAGCTACCACAATTCTACTTTGCTCGCAGAGCACAGCACCTTCTCTGATGAGGGCATGCCATCCTGGACCATCCCATGCCAGTGTCTCCCATGTCTCACAATCGATTCCTGAGATCTGCAGAGAGACCTTGAGAGTATCCTTGTATTGCTCCCTCTAAACACTATGTGAGCCCTTGCCTTGTGTTTGTTCCCTGTAAAATAGTTTGTAGGCAAACATACTTTTGCCATTTGAACAACATGGCCAGTCCATTAGAGTTGTGCTCTCTGAAGCAGAGTTTGAATGCCTGGCACTTCAGCTCAAGAAAAGACCTCAGTGTCTGGTACCTTATCTTGCCAGATGATCTTCAGAATCTTCCTTAAACCATTTAAATGGAAGTGACTCTGTTTCCTGGCATGGGGCTGGTAGACTGTCCAGGTTTCACAGGCATACAACAATGAGGTCAGCACAATGACTCTGTAGACCTTCAGTTTGGTAGGCAGCCTAATACCTCTTCTCTCCTGCACTTTCCTTCAGAGCCTCCCAAACACTGAGCTAGCTCTGGCACACAGAACAAGTTCTTGTTAAACACTTGTTAAATGGATGAATAACAAAATGCTGTAACCAGGATCGTACCACCTTCAATTTGAATACATTAGAGTCTCATAGGGGTAGCTTGCCTTTCAAGTACCCCAAATGAAAAAGCAAAGGTAACTTCTGGGGAAAAAAAACTACCACATGTAAGAATTCCCTGAAGCCTAGTATCTAGATATGGGGATTGAGTTGAGCAGTTTCTGCTTGAAAAAGGGAGACAAAAGAGGTGGGAGTCATATGGAAGGCCATGGACACATATAGAAAATGGAAAGGCAAGATAGTTTGGGGGGGAGGGAATATAATAACAGAGGCTGTATGAAGCAGCATTAACATGATGTCCCCACTTCCAGATGTCTTGATGGAATCAAAATCCCAAAGTCAATGTAAGAATTTTCAGCAAATTCTGGTCACTCAATGGGTTGGGAAATCTCCATGCTAGTTAATAAGAACATTCTGAAAGGAAACTAGAAAAATTATTGATAATCCCCACATTCTCTGAGGGACAGTGTCTGTGGAAAACCTCACAAGTTTTCCACAGAAGTTTTCTATCCCATCCACCACTTGGGAAAGGGTAGGAGACTGTATCCACTTGTAAACTGGGACAGGAGGTGATTGGAATACTTGTTTCATTATTATTTACATACTTTACTTCCCCCCACCCAATTAAATGCTTTTGCTATTGGATTAGTGACTTTTACATGGTATGGAAAGCTAGGGCCATGATTTTTCATAAATTATTATACCCGCCCCCCCAAACCATCATATTTAACCTAGAGAAAGGAGAAGGGGGCTTCAGAGCCAATTTTTAGAGATTTCATGGGTCTAGTTGTTAAAATAGCTTAAATAATGTTAGCTGAGTGGTAAGACTGTGGAAAATCTAGTAGAAGATTGCAGAGTGGGTGCTAATCCAGTGTGTGTGTATGTGTGTGTGTGTGTGTATATGTGTGTGTGTGTGCTCTCATTAGTCCTTTTCCCTATTCCCCACCTACCACCACCTCATCTTCATACGTCCTGTCCCCTTCAGTCATCCGCTGCATCTCAATGTGCTCATATTCATGTGAAGGGTCTCCCATGAAGCGGCCCTTCACCACAGACGTCTGGGTGACCATCTCTTCTGTTGCAGGTGGCAGGAGACTCCATTCCATGCAGTTCAAACTGGCAATGACACCCACACCCAGGAACTTGGCTTCCAAGTACAACCCAAAGACAACACTTTACAAAGTGTTTTTCTCACAACAGTTTTAAGTGCATATATTATCCCCATTTTTATACAGCAGGAAGCTGACATTCAGACAAGGGAAGGGATCTATTGAGGTAACACAATGAGTGGCAAAGCCAGGACTTTCATGTATTTCTAACTTAAGTCCAGGGTTTGTCCCTTTACACCACAGTATTCTCCTTGTGGCTCTGGGTTTGAGACACCCTCCTTCAAGATCTTTAGAAAATCTCCTCCAACCTTTATCTTCCTCATCTCCCCTTCTCTCACCTCCTGACTTTAAAAGAAAGCAAAACTTCCCTCAGTCCCATAAACTTAAGCACATACTATGTGCCAAGTACTGTGTTAATAGGTTTACAAAGACAGGCAAAAGACAGTCCTTGCCCTCAAGGAGCTCATAGTCTAATAAGGGAGACAACAGGCTTACACAAACAAGCTGTAGACAGAATAAATTGGAGATAATCAGCAGAGAGATCATATTAGAATTAAGGGGGGGGCAGTGTAGAACCAGAAGAACAATCTACATAGTAATGGCAATATTGTAAAGATATTGTAAAAGACTTGGTGATTCTGATTAATATAATTGTTAAGTTGTATCTGACTAGTCGTGACCCCATTTGGGGTTTTCTTGATAAAGATGCTGGAGTGGTTTGCTATTTCCTTCTCCAGCTCACTTTACAGATGTGGAAACTGAGGCAAACAGGGTTAAGTGACTTGCCCAGGGTCACAGAGCTACTAAGTGTCTGAGGCTGGATTTGAACTCAGAAAGATGAGTCTTCCCGACTCCAGGCCTGGTGCTCTACCCACTGTACCACCTAGCTGCCTTGATAATCAATGCAATGATCTACCATGATTCCAAAGGATTCAAGGATATAAAACGCTGTTGACCTCCAGATAGAGAACTGATATACTCAGAGAGAAAAATGAAGCATTTTTTTCATTTATTTTTCTTACTTTCCCCCTCCCTGAACATGGCTATTGCAAAAATGTGTTTTGTGTGACTATACATATGTGTGCATGTGAAATATGATCCCATACATACATTGGTATCCCACGTTTTACCTTCTAATGGATGGGGGAAGGGTGGAGAGAGAAAGAGAACATGGAACTGAAAATAAAAATAAAATAAAAACATGAAGAAAAAAGAAAGGAAGGAAAAGCCAAGGAAGTCAGAAGTTGGATATGGGGAAGGAGAGAGGGAGAGTTCCAGGCATAAAGGACTCCCATGAAAATGACTGGAGTCCAGGGATGGAGAGTCTTGTGGGAAGAACAGTAAGGAAACTAGATCCAAGAGTACACAGAGAAGTGTAAGGTATGAGAAGACTGGAAGGGGAGGGTGGGTCAGGTTATAAAGGGCTTTGAATGCCAAACAGAGAATTTTATATTTAATCCTGGAGGTGACAGGGAACCACTGCACTGAAGTTTGAGTAGAGGAGTGACGGGATCAGATTCTCACTTTAGGAAGCTCCTCACTAGCCCTGAAACCACCTTTTGGCTACACACGCCTTTATGTCCATTAGTTTCTTCATTGGGCCATCTATGCCCCAAGTTCCCAGATCCTGCTCTCTTGAATAGCAGTAAGGTTCCCTGTCACTGGAACTGTTCAAGGGACATCCAACCATTCTTCAGGAATGTTACAAAGGAGATTCTTGGGTGGTGGAATGTTGGTTTCTAAGATCCTTTCCAATTCTAAAATTCTATGGTTCGTTTTTTTTGTTTGTTTTTTGTTTTTTGGAGAGGGGAAGGCAGGGCAATTGGGGTTGAGTGACTTGCCCAAGATCACATGGTTATTTTTGTGTTAATTGTCTGGGGCAGGATTCGAACTCAGATCCTCCAGACTCCAGGGCTGGTGCTCTATTCACTTTGCCACCTAACTGCCCCAATTCTATGGTTCTACAACCTACTCCCCTCCCACCATCCAAATCAAAACTCTCTCCTTTTCCCCAGATTCCACCCATATACTATCTGCAAGGTTATCTCCTGCAATTTCCCTAGGTTTCACATGTGCCCCACTCCAACTACAATGTACTTGTCTCTTTCCCACAGTCCTCCCTTCCTCTCTCCCTAACCTCTCACCCGCACTTTGCCCCCTCTCTCTCCAGGTCTGCATCCCCTTCTCTCTAGCATACACACTTCCCTAAGCATCCCTCCCCGCAGCACCTCCTTTCCAGTCCACCTTATTCCTTCCTCTTTTAGATTTCATCTCCTAAAATGCCACTCCCGCTCTCCATTCACTCCCCTGCCCTTCCCTTTTCCTGACCAAATTCACTCAAGAACAGTTTTCCTTTACTTTCCCAGGTCCTTCCGTGCCACAGACCCCGGGAACCTCTCCTAGGTCTTTCCTAGGTCCCACTTCTGCTAATCTCATTGCATTTATGGATCACAAGCAGCTGGTGGCAGTCGAATGAAAGCTAGAACCTGAGTTCAAATACTACGACCTCAGACACTTACTAGATGTGTGACCCTGGACAAGTCACTTAGATTCTGTTTGCCTCCAGTTTCCCCATCTGTAAAATGGGGATAATAATAGCGCTTAATAATAGCGGTGTGGTTGTGAGGATCTGATGAGATAATACATATAGAAAATGCTTAGGACAGTGCCAGACCTGGTAGGAACTTAATAAAAGATTTCTACTACCTCCAGTTGACCCCACCCCCCTACCCTTCCTTGGCCCCGCCTTCTCTGTTTAATTCCATTCCTCAACTTGACCCTTCCCCGGGCACCCCTCCAGGCTCCACCTCCTCTCTGGTTCATCGCCTTTCTTCTCTTTGGCCCCGCCCCCCGGGGAAACCCCATCACCTTGGTCTGGCACTCACCTTTTCCTCCCTTCCCCAAAACCATGCCCCCAAGGAAAACTTCCTTTCTGGCCCCGCCTCTATCCTCTCCTGGTCTTTCCCCCTTCGCTCTCCAGGCTCTGCCTCCTCCAAGCCTCATTTCAGCCCCTCTCTCGGCCCCGCCCCCTACCTGTACAGGCTTTTGCGCTCTTCGAGCTGATCTTCGCCCAAGCCCTGCGCGATGTAGTAGTCAGCGACCAAGCCGAGGATCCGGCCCCAGAACAACACTCGATCGTAGCGGTAGTCGCGCTTAACAAGAAGCAGGGAGGTGAGCAGTGAAGCTCGACGGTCGGGGCTTAAGCCTTGCCCGCTGCCTGATGCCAGCTCCAAGGAGAGCAGTAGGCTTTCGGAATCCATCACTCGGACTAATAATCCGCCCGTTAACAGGGGAAGCTGTTACCATGGAGACCGCGAAGCTCCGCCCCGCGGCACAGGAAGTCCAGGTTCCCCAGCAACGGATGCACGCTTCCCTATGTTGCCCCTAGAAACGCGTGGGGCAGTGGGTGTCATGGAGACAGTGCTATAGTTCAGATTTTCACCCTCTCCCAACCTTGGATGTTGCCCAGGGATGTCAGGGTGAAAGGTTGTGCATGTCTCTTAATTTGAACAAAGTTCCCTAATACCTTCTACATGGCTCCCCGTCTAGGCACAGGATAAGCAGCATGAAGACTGCCGGAGGGAATTAAAAGGAAAAAAGAAAATATAAAAGCTATAGCTAAGACAGAAATTAGCTGTGTGGTCTTGGACAAGTCATTCAAACCTCTCTGGGCCTGTTTATTTATATGATGAGGGAGGTTGGACTACATGACTTCTCCTTCCAGGTCTATCATTCTGAGGCTGTAATTGAATACCCCAAGCCAGGATGACCTTTCTGAAGGACCTCCTTAAGAGATCTGTTCCTAAAATTACAGTCTAACCATTTTTGTGAAACAGCAACCTCATATTGCTTCAGTATGTTATACTTTGACTCTTTGATGGCTAAGATCTTCTTTCACCCTTTTTTGCCAAAAGGCTCTTCATTCCTTTATTTGACATTTCTAGAACACTGAAACTTATTTTAAATGATCAGGATCACACATTTCACTTATTTCTGGCCTAGAGTATCTCAACATCTTTTTATAAGGGAGTGGAATTAACAACTCAGAAGTAATTCATAAAAATTCGACCACAATGGTCAGGGGACTGGTAACCATGCTAAACAGGGTTCAATGGAAGGAACTGGATATGTTTAGCTTAGAGAAAACAATGGTAGCTGCTGTTTTTGGAGGGCCATCATACAAAAGGATTAGATTTGTTCTAAATGGCTCCAGAGGGTCAATGGGAGGAAAGCTATCTGATTCATATTTTGACTTGATATGATATTCACAAGTGAAAGTGAATACCTCTGGAGGTGGTGAGTGCCCCTTCCACTATGACTGTAGGTGACCTATAATAGCCTGGACAACCACATCTCAAGATTCCTTTTCCATAACTTGGACAAGGACATGCTACTTCCTCCTCACAAAGAGGTGGCAGATGGACCCAGGGTGCAGATTGAGACATATATATTTTTGGACACAGTCAGTGCAGGATTTTGTTTTGACTATGTAAATTTGTTACAGGAGTTTTGTTTCCCTTTTTCTTTTCAGTGGGGGCAGGAAGGTGATAAGGAGAGAGTGGTGTAAAAAAATTAAATTTAGAAATAAAACCAGTAACTTAGGGAAGATGACTTTTGAAGTCCTTCCCACTTTCTTGACTGCTAAGGAAGGACAAACAACTGTCAAAGGACTGAGCAGGGTCCCACTGGAATTCTAGGAGAACCCCAGGCCCATGCAGCATCCTATCTTTATTATCAATCATCATTTTAAAAGGTTTTTTGATCCTACTTTCTTCTGATTAAAAAGTTTATGAAATCACCCTGGTCCAAGTCCTCTTTGTCAAGCCAAACAGAGCCAGGTAATTACTTGCCTTTGACAAACATTGTGCATATTCTGTATCAATATAATTTTAACTCCAGACATCTGTTCTGTTACCATGTGAGAAAAGCCCTTTTATTCTAGCTGTATCTACCTTAGAGCAGAAAATATAGTCTCTATTCATCAATAAAGGCATATCCCCTAAAATACAGAAAACTGAAAATTTAGAAAGCTTGACCCCATAGTATGGAAAATAATCCATGAAGTCCCCTCTGGTAGGAGAATAAACCCTTCTCAATCACCCCATGGAAAAGTTACACCACTGTTATTAAAAAGGGTGGGAATACAGGTGCACCCAATCCCAATGTGGGTCAAGAGTCTGTGCTCCTCATAGATGAGATATGGGAGCATACTCAGCCAAAGTATGAGAACTGCTGCGTTTCCTGGTCTGTACAGTAGGTGGAGACAAGAAACCAGTTACCCTGCTGGCTGTGATAAAGGACAAGTCAGGATCACCAACACTGATCAGTTTGAAAAAAAAAATGCTAAGAATGAAGATTTCTAAGCATAATACTGCCACCTGGGGTAGGCCATCTGTGCCAAGGGGATGTGTCACTACGCATCCCCTTCATGGTGGGGCCAACCAAAACTAGACAAAGGATTCTGCAGCACATTTCACCCCAGGGAGCTGATCCCACATGGCCCAGAACCTGTCAGACCTTCATCCAGACCGTCCCTCTCATTTCTTTCCTTCATTCCCATTAGTTTACAATAACATTGCCCTGACTACGACTTACAAGACCTGACAGGGTATCCACCAGAGTTGAGCATGAACAAGCTTAGTCCTGGGGTTAATTAAACTCCTTCTTCTATACCCGGGTCTTAGCTGTCTCACACGCCATGTTTTGTGACAGTCCTCTGGCATAAGGGAGCCCCTCCTGGGAGGATGCAGAGTTCTCCTATTGACCCTTACTTTCTACTACTGGGCTCTCAGTGCCCTACTCCATCAGTACACATGCAGTTCTATCAATAGGACTTAACAGTCCTTATCCAGGTATTTAAGTTTACATCTAAGAAAAAGTCCATGGGCCAACCAGAGATGTCCAGGAAAAAAATCCTTTAATGTTTGGGTACTGAGAATAACACATAAAACAGTGGAAGTCAGTTAAATACAAAGCTTTATTAAAAGTAGTGAAGAAGGGGAGAGAGGAAAAGGAGACCCAACATACAACTCAGACATACACACTAACATAGAATATAACTCACATAAAGACAGCACTGTTCTGGGGAGCACAGAGACATAGTCATTCAGCAGAAAGGGAGTCCTCTAGAAGGAAGGGGTGCTCCTGATGAAGGGGAGGATATGCTCCAAAGTGCTCTTCTGAGAGTGAGATTTTTATACTATGATTTTCAGTGACCTCCCTGGAGCTGGCCAAATTGCATTATCAGAGGTCAGGGCAAAATACTATTTTGGGGATTATTAAGGAGGAAAAATAAAGTGGGAGACAAAATATTATTTTGGGCATTTGTTATCAGAGAGAAAAACAAGCTGGTGGTAGACAAAATATTATTTGGGGAACAGTTATACTAACCCTCAGAAAATACTATTGTCAATATTTTTCCATGAGTGAGTTCTATAAGCTTACAGCCTCCCTTAAGGGAAAACTGTCACTGTTCTCAAAACCACCAGGCCTAATCTTATAACACCCCATTAGCTTAATAGCTACATTTGGCCTACCTGCAACAGCCAGGATAATAGTTAAGTTTATGACTACTGTTTTGCCTATGGTAAATGTGACTCTTGCTTAGCTGGTCCAAGACTAAAAAGTCTTGCTAAGGGCCAAGAGACGCAATTCGGTAAATTAGGCAGAGCTAGTTAGATAGGAGACCTGATTCTAGTACCAGGTCTGCCACTAACTAGTAACCAGTTCTGAGATCTCAAACAAGTATAGCTGCCAATACAGACTGACTGACTCTCATCCCTACCTCCTTCTCCCTCTCCTTCCCTCTCTCCATTTTTTTCCCTTCAATTTCCCTCCCATTTGGAAAGAAAATAAAGCAGAGTGGTATGGTAAAATGAGTCCTTGAGGGTCAGCTAGGTGGCGCAGTGAATAGAGCATGGGCTCTGGAGTCAGGAGGCCCTGAGTTCAAATATGACCTCAGACACTTAACACTTACTAGCTGTGTGACTTTGGGCAAGTCACTTAACCCCAATTTTCCTGCCTCCCCTGCTACAAAAAAGACCCCCCAAAAAATAAGTATTCAATTTTGAGTCCACAGACCTGAGTTCAAGTCCCAGGTCTGCTACTTGCTAAGGACAGTTTCTTCAAATACAAAACAAACAAACAACCTATTTCATTTTCTAAGATCTTTTCCAGTTCTAAATCTATGCTGCAGCATTTTAACTGACTTCCTTGAACCCTAAGGTGAATTCAAAGAAATGAAAAGTAGCTTCTCCAGCCCCCCAAAAAAGTAAAGGACATATGGAACTAAATGAACCCTAGCTCATCTTCCTATTCTAGCATATTGGGTTCTAATTCTAAAAGACAACTCAAAAAAACATTTTTATTAAGTACATAACGTGTTCAAAGCTCTGTTGTTTGGGGTAGGAAGCAATGACAAAAGGAAATAAAATCCCAGAATCTCAGAATTTTAGAGTTGGAAGGGACTTGGAGGCAATCTAATACAAGTTTTAACTCATACCCGAAAGAGAATCCCTACCATAACATAGAAAGTGCTCAGCCTGCCTCTGTTGGAAGACCTGTAAGGGGGAACCCACCGCTTTCTGAGGGCAACTGTTTCAAGGTTGGATAGGTAGCTCTAATTTTTAGACAGGCTGATTGCAACACAGAACACAGCCCAGAAGAGGGCAGCAGCGAGCAGCAGTCAAGCACAAGGAAAGGTTCCCATTAGGACAGCTGTAAGACTATTATTCATCGGCGGGCTCTATACATGTCTTTTGTACGTCTCTTCTGAATAACAGCGTGTAACTTTCAGAGAGCATGTCTGTGAAGGGGCGTTTTCCTTCTTATTTACCTTGTTAAGCTGTTTAATTGTGTTTTGTTTTGAACTACATCCTCATGCTGGTCTGGTGAAAGAAAAACATTGGTTGGGGTCTGTGAACTGTCTCTTTGAATATATGGTAACCAAAGAATGCATTGTACTGGGGGTCACTTTTAGGATGCTGACACGTGACAAGGGCTCAGACCACTTAAGAACTTTGGGAAACTTATTTTTGTAAGCACCTTGCAAACCTTAAAGCATTGTGAATGTTGGTTATTAAATTATTCATCTACCATCAACACATCTGAATTAATTACATGATGGGCTGAATTTCTCAAGATGCTAATTAAATACAAAAACTTTAAAGTGTCATGAGTCCTTGTGTTTAAAAATACTCCTAAGGGCCAGAATTAAGCAAAACAGCTTGGATCTGGACCATAGCCAACCAATTATTATAAAAATCATACCCAAGTCACTAGTCAGCTCTTGTGACTCACTGTTGATGACCAAGAGAAAAAATAAAAACACTTAGGACTAATTAACAGTGGTGGTTGTGACCTGCAAGACCCTCCCTCAAAACCATCTCCAGAATGAGTTTTATGAGGGTAGGAAATCTATATTAATACTCTTACTAACAGCAGCTTACATTTGTAGTGTGTTTTAGGTTATAATGCACTGAGGTGTAGCACAGGGCAATGGAAGAAAACCAGAACTTATTCATTCAAATGAATTGCTGTCCCCTTCCCAATATTCCACTGGGGTAGCCACAGACCTATTTCAATGAAGCTATCCTCACTCCAAATACCTCTTTCAGAATTGCCATCAGTTCTGTTTATCAATTCTGAACCTCTTAACTGGTAGCAAGCCTTCCTTCTTCAAAGATTGGCTCAGATGGAAAAAAAAAAAAAGGACTGGCTAAATTTTCAGAAAGATCCAGAAAATCAAGCAGAGAAAAGTTAGGTCAGTTCAGTGGGTGACAAGGAACTTCTATTCTACTGGAGGATCCTACAAGTACACAGACAATAACATACAAAATAATTTGAGAAGGGAGAGGCTACTAACTAGGGAAGATTAGGAGAGGCTTTTGATGAGGGAAACTAAGTATTCCAAAGGGCTAAGTATTCCAAATTTCAGATGTGGAAGATAGCCAGTGCAAAAGAAAAGAAGGGAGATGGCATGCTGAGTTGGGGAATTGCAGGTAGGCCACTTTAGCTGTCACTTAGAGTGGGTAATGGAGAGTAATGGGTAGTAATCCCAATAAGGTAGGCTGAAGCCAGACTCAGAAGGGCTTTAAATGTCAGAGTGGAGAGATTGTATTTTATAGTAGAGGCAATAAAAAAATCACTGAAGATTCTTGAGCAGGCAAATGACATGGTTAGACCTGTGCTTTAAGATTATACTGAAAGTGGGGCGGCTAGGTGGCACAGTGAATAGAGTGCCAGTCCTGGAGTCATGAGGACCTGAGTACAAATCCAGCCTCAGACACTTAATACTTACTAGCCGTGTGACCTCCAGCAAGTCACTTAACCCCAATTGCCCTGCCTTGCCCCCTTCTAAAAAGAAAAAAGAAAAAAAAGAATTAAGATTATACTGGAAGCAGAGAGTAATTTGTAACTATAATACCCTTTGACCTAGCAATACCACTTCTAAATCTGTATCTCAGAGATCATAAAAATGGGAAAAGGACTCATACAAAAATATTTATAGCAGCTCTTTTTTGTTGTGGCCAAGAACTGGAAATACAGGGGATGTCCATCAGTTGGGGGATGGCTGAACAAGTTGTGGTATATGAATGTAAATGGAACACTATTGTGCTATAAGAAATGACAAGCAGGCAGACTTCAGAAACACCTGGAAAGACTTATATGAGCTGATGCTGAGTGAAGTGAGCAGAACCAGGAGAATGTTGTACACAGTAACAGCAATATTGTGCAATGATCAGCTTTGACAGACTTATCTCTTCTTAGCAACGCAAGGATCTAAGACAACTCCAAAAGACTCATAATGGAAAATGCCGTCCACATCCAGAAAAAGAACTTATGGAGTCTGAATGCAGATTGAAGAATACTATTTGCTCTCTCTTTTTTTTGTTGTTTCTTCTTTCTTGTGGTTTCTCCCATTGGTTCTAATTCTTCTTTACATATTACATGCAGTCTTGGGGTACAGGGAGGGGAAAAATGGGGAGAAAATTTGGAACTCATAATCTTATAGAATTTTAAAACTAAATTTAAAAAAATTATACTTGAAACAATCTGGTGGATGGATTGGAGAGGAGAGAGACTAAGAAAGGGAGATGAATTAGAAGACCTTTGAAATTGTCCAAAACTAGACCCAATGTGGTACCTCTGTGGGTTGTCCTGGATTGAAGAGATACTACAGAAGGAGAAGTGACAGGGCCTGAAAGGCAAGGGAGTATGAAGATTTCAAGGTTAAACTTTGAGGTGGCAAACCAAGGTAACTAGAAGGATGGTAGTGCCTTTAGCAAAAATAAGTAGCTACAAACAATGAGAGGTCCCTTGAATATGGAACTTTTGTTTTCATTCCATTATTTCAGTTGTGTCCAACTTTTCATGACCCCATTTGGGGTCTTCTTGGCAAAGATACTGGAGTGGTTTGCCATTTCCTTCTCCAACTCATTTTACAGATGAAGAAACTGAGGCAAAAAGGGTTAAGTGACTTGCCCAGGGTCACACAGCTAGTGTCTAAGGTCAGATTTGAAATCAGGAATTTGAGTCTTCCTGACTCCAGGCCTGGCACTCTATCCATTGCACCACCTAGTTGCCCACAAACATGGAACTACAACTTATAATTTTAATGGCAATAGGACATATAGTCTTGCATTAGTTATACAGCCACAACTGTACAGTCATCAACACACCCACCTTTCAAAACAATAGGTAATAATGATAATAGCTAGCATTTATGTAGTGCCTACTGTGTGTGCCAGGCACTATGCTAAGTATTTTACAAATATTATTTCATTTAATCAGTAAAAATAATAGGCATTAGATTGTGAATTCCTTGAGGGTAGGGGATATATTATTTTTCAGTTTTGTACCTTCCATAGCAACCAGAATAGTGCCCTGCATGTAGTAAAGTACTTAACAAATGTTGAATTTTAAGGCTATTAGCTTAAGGACTGATTTTCTTCTCATCTTTCCCAATATGTACCAGAAAAAATAAGAGGAAGAGTCTCAGAATCACAGAACTGCAGAGCACAGAATGTCAGAAGCAGGTATTATCTAGTACAATGGTTCTCAAACTTTTTGGGCTTGGGACCCCAAAGAGCATTTGTTTACCATGTTAGAAATTATAACACTTTAGTATTATGAAAACACTCTTGACTTTGTAGGGTCCCTGAGAGTGTGGTCTCAGGAACCCCAGATCATACTTAGTGAACCACTGATCTAATCCAATCCCCTCATCTTTACAACTAAAAAAAGAGGTCCTGGGAGCTTAAGTGACTGGCTTAAGGTCATACAACTAGTAAAAGTAGCAGAGCCAGGATTCAAACCTAGGTCTTTTGACTTTAGGTCTGCTGGCTATGTAGAACACCCTAGAGAAGAGAAAAAGAGAAACAAGAGTCTGAGATTAAGAAAAGGTCGAGCTAGGAAAAAGAGAACGTGAAACCGAGGAAGCAAATATAGATCTGAATGGATCAAGGAAGTCACTGTCCGGGGGGGAAAAAAAGGCTCTTAAACTGAATGTCAAAGGATCACAACAAATGCCAGCTTATCTTCCACCTCTGAAAACAGGCTGGGAGTACTAGTGGCAAGAATCCCAGAATGTTAACCATGGAGATTGGCTAGTGCACCCTTTCATTTCACACAGGAGGAAAATGAGGCCAGAAAGACTAAGGAAGTGGCTTGTACACAGCCCTGTGGCTAGTTAGAAGTTTATGTTTCAAAGTGCTGCCCCGTGAGAACACAGCAATCCAATAATCCAATCACATAATAATCCAATAATCCATCACATCAGGTTTCTTTTTTTTTAACCAGACCTGTGATTTCATCAGTGCTGGGAGTTCCCATTGAGGAATGTTCTCTTCCAATGCTGATTGGCACCCCTTTTGCAACTGAGAGAGTTTCTGCCTAGGGGCACTAAGAGGGACTACAGCCAGTGTATGTCAGCAGAATTCCACCTCCCTGAGGGACGCAGCTCTATATCCATTACACGACACTTGCCTTCTCTATTTATTTATTCTCATAAGCTTCCAAAAACAAACACAAGTAGGGAGAAGTGGGAAATAGATATATCACTTTCCTTGTTCATACTGATGTGAAATATTAGGTGCCCAAACTCGGCCTGACCCAATGTCTTAGGCTAGTGCAGCTCCCCAGAGCTGGATATTGAACAGAAGTCACAAGAAAAGATGGCATTTGGAATCAAGACTAAAATGGCCCATCAGAAGAACCAATGGAGAAAAAGTAGCAAGCTCTAACACAGACTTCTTAAAAAATGATACCATATAACCAAGATAATAGGAGGCAGCATGGTACAGCTGCAATGGGGGTCAAGAAATGAGCTAGGTTAGGGGCAGCTAGGTGGTACAACGAATAGAGAGCAGGTCCTGTAGTCAGGAGGACCCAAGTTCAAATTCGGCCTCAGACCCTTGACACACTAGCTGTATGACCTTGGGCAAGTCACTTAACCCCAATTTCCTTGCCTCCCCCCCTCCAAAAAAAGAAAAGAAATGAGCTAGGTAGGACAAGATATGCCTTCATCTCAGGCAAAGAATAAAAATGACAACTCTTCTGTGTCTGAAAACTGTACCAATTGTTTAGGTCCATGAGCGGCTTTGACCCTTTGCTCTAACAATATACTTTGACAGAGAAAAATAAAGAGTCATGTGCCCTGAACTTTCTGGCATTCAAAAAACAAAACAAAATGTGCACTTACAAAAATACTGACAAGATCCCCTTGCTGTAGCCCTGTATGCTGTGCCCTAGAGTGCTGCCTAATTCTTGGTCTTTCTGGTCAACAAACTAGTCATAGCAGCATAGGTAAGTTTCCTGACCACTCTAACATTCCAAACCAAAGTTAACATTCTGCAATTCTATCTGAAAGTGAACAATCCTAAGGGAAGAGGGGGAAAAGTTAGGTAGCTCCCTGTAGCTTCAGGGAGCAAAAAGACCAACCAAATTTACTTCTACTATCGTAATAGTGATAACAATGACTGATATGCTTCCTCATCCTGAAGAATCCCTGGTTTCATTGGTATGGGTACTCTCTCTTGCCATCACATGCTACAAACCCTCTACAACTTTATAGATGGTTTTCAAGAGTCACCATATTTAAAAAAAAAAAAAGTTGATTGCCCGGTAGCCAAACTGGAGATGGGCCTCAGCCAGCTTGGCTGACTTTAAGTGACTCCTTACATGGTCCACTGTTGGACCCAGAGGCCTTTCCAGCAGGATATGACCTGATAGGTAGACAGAACTTGCGCACTGATATACCCTTTAAGAACCAAGGGTTCATAGATCTAGAGCTAAAAAAAGAACGTCAGAAAGCATCTAGTCCAGCACCTAACCCTTTTTATGTCACAGAACCCCTCTGTCAGCCTGGTGAAGCTTAGGGACCCGTAGAACGATGCTTTTAAATGCATAATTACAAAGGAAATGAGTTACATCAATACTTATCAAATTTTTTTTTAAGGTTCAGAGACTCTAGGTTAAGAACAGCCAATCTAGTCTAAGCTCATTTTTTCAGATGAGGAAACTGAAGCCTCGGGAGATTAAGTGACTTGTCTAAGTCACACATTAGAGGTGGAATTTGAACCTAGATGCTCTGATTAAAACTAATGTTCTTCCTACTGTATCCCAGTCATTTTCCTTCATCAGAGGATTTTAATGACGGTGACCTTGGGTATTATAATATTATAATGACAATAGCAACCTTACAGTTCTATTTAAGGTTCAGAAAGCACTTTCCCACAATTACAAGCATTATCTCTGTTTTAGATAAAAATATAGACATGACATAACTAGAATGGGATCCCGGAGCTAATGGTATTGGAACAGGGCTTCTTGACACTCAGGGCAAGGCTCATTCCACTATCCCATGCTGCCTTCTCTTCTCTGTCTTAGAATATGGAGTCTCTTCTTGATGTTGGGCAGAGAGAAGGGCCCTCATCTCCCTCAAATCTATATTAACTAGGCTTAGCAACCAATTATACTGATACTCCCTGACTCCTGGTGCCGCTTGCTGAAGCCCACTATCTGTCTCAACTTGGCCAAGGAAAAGAGCCCTCAGTTGACAAGAGAGGTCTGGGAGAAGAAGAAGGCAAAAGAAAATAAGACACTAAGGTCTCAAATCTGTAAAGTTGCTTTAAGTCAATGGTTATCCAGAAAATTTTAATATGAATACATTCATTTTTATATACAAGCTTGGTCAGTCACATCCACAATAATTTCACTGGAAGCCAGTCATATATAGCTCAGGTCCAACCATAGCTGAGCAAGGATAGGAGGAATCTCTACAAAAGCGGCCATAAGCCCACCTCAAACCTTTTCAGTACAGACTGATTGACCCATCACCCTCTGCAAGAAAAATCACCCTGGGATTAGCAGGGAGACTTGGTTGCTCAGTTATCGCAACGTATCTCCACAATACAACCCTTAGAAGCCCAGCTGGGAGAAAGCACCAAACCCTCAAATAGGACAAATCCTTTTGTTAACAAATAGCTCAGCTGTCAAACAAGCAAGGTACTTGGCCCACAGTGAAAAAGGTGCAACAGCTATGCTGTCTGCAAGAGCAAAAAGCCTCTTCACTCACGGAAGCCTTTGAGTGTCACTGGTGCCTGGAACCAGATATAATCATCCCAGGTAGAATCTGGGATGGGGGGACCCCCACAAGACAAGGTCACAGTCAACTTGTGGCCCCGTTTTGGAACCTGATAATTGAGTTTGGGGCGGAACCAGTCCTCACCGCACTCACGATGTCCCTGGGCCATGACGATGGTGCCCATGGCTGGGGCAGCCTTCAGTTCACTGAAGGCATCGGCCATGAAGAGGGCACGGAAGAGACGACGAAGGCAAGCAGATGTGTTAAGGCTTTGCCCCATCCTGCCAAGGGTCAGCCGAGCCAGGTCCAGCTCATAGAACTCTTTGGGGCACAAAGCATTGCCCCCAAGAAGGATCAGCACACGTGGCACCAGCGTCCTGGCAAAGAGGCTCTCGAGGCGGCTCAGGATGCCTTCCAGTTCTACTAAAGCCTGCTGGAATTTCTTGTAGCTTCTCTCAGCTTTCTTCCTCACCATGTCCTCTGCCTATGGGATGGTCAAGGAGGGAGAATGAGCATTAAAGACCCATGCTTGGCCTCTCCAACCTATCCCTTCTCCCTCCCATGTTCTAAAACCACCTACTCCAACCTTGATAGGTTACCCCGATACCTAGGGATTATGAAATCATGGGTTTATGAGCTGGCAGAGACCTTCTTCAAGGGCTATCTAGTCCAAACCTTTCATTGTTCATTTAAGTTAACTGAAGGCCAAAGTAATTAAGTGAATTAAGACAAGGTCCTATAGCTAGTAAATAACAGTGCCAGGATATGAACCCATGTCTTTTTACTCTAAATCAAGCATTCTTTCCACTGCAACCTACTTTTCCTTGTTAAGGGACAATGGATGCGTCTCAAACCTCTATAATTTGTGAGGACATTACAGAGAAACTGTCCATTTATAAACAGTTCCTTAGTGCCCCACCTAGTTGAATGGATCAGAGGGCTGACCCCATTTCACCTTCCCTCTCATTTCTATATAGTGACGATAGCATCAGAGTAGCGTTTACCAGTACTCAAAAGCCCCACCAATTTGAACAACTGATACTCTAAATTCAGATTATCTCTGCTGTCTTTCTTCAACTGTTGTGGGAGCTTATTGTGTAGCACATGGCTGCAGCAATCCCAATTCTGGGCATTTGCTGGGGCAGTGCCTAGCACAGGACCATACCAAAACCCTGCCCATGAATAGCCATCATCCACAGTACACAAGGCACTATCAAATTATCATCAGAAAGCACAAAACACCTCATAGCATGTGGCGACTCTATACTGTGGCCATTCCTTCCATAAGTTCCAATCAGCAAGGGAAGACTCAGGGTGGTTGCTTTCCAGCCAAGGGCTTAAATAAGAGAAGAGATTTGAGGCAGAGAGGTTAAGTCACAAGTCGAGTCAGTCATTACTCCTCTGGTGCTCTTTCTACACCCCAAACCTCTCCTTTTGACTAGTTTATGACTGACGAACCATTCAAGTGAGCCTGTTTCCTCATCTATAAAATGGAAAACCCACCATTAATGAAATTACAGGCCTGTTTAAAAACTATCCTGCTGGTATACTCTATTTCATGGGGCCATTATGGAAACTGAAAGAGGTAATGTCTTTGGAAGCACCTTTTATGAAATAGGAACTCTGTCTCCAATGCAGATGGACTGCACCTTTTCTGAACTTCAGCATTTTAGAGAATGGGCTGGGCCATTAAGAGGTTATGGGACTTGGTCACAAATGTCAGAGGCAGGACGTGAAGCCAGGACTGCTAGACTCCAAAGTCAATTCTCTAGTCACTCCACCACACTGTCTCCTCTCTTATTTGTATCTCTATAGCACTGCATAATGCTTCCATAGACACTGGATTTAACAGGAGGTGATGGCCAACCTCTTTGGGGGCAGTCTGAGTAGAGCTGTGGAGTAAGAAGTCTGATCGTAAGGTACTTTGAATCAAAGAAATGGAGGCAGCAAACCTGAAGGAGGCAAAAGGCAATGGAGTAGCTACCTAGAAGGAACAACCCATCCCTGAAGGGAACAGCCACTGCAACACCCCTGACAGATGGTCATTTAGCCTCAGCTTCAAGGCCTTTAGTGAAGGGAGACTTACTGTTTTTTCTATGCCAAGTCAAGGATGGGAAGGAATGACGTAACTAATGCTAATTTGAGACAAACAGGAGCTAGTTAGGCTATTTAGGACTTTTTTCTGCCTAATTCCCTTCTTCCCACCTTACCTCAGAACAAAGCCCATACTTACCTGAGGAGAGGGCTTAGAGTAGAAGACTGTGAGTTGGTCATAGGGAAGCGGCAGCTGCTGCCTCTGGTACATGATATGTTTTAGGAGCTCACAGGCAAATCGGCAGCAGCCTTCTGGGCTCACAGGTCCTGGAAACACCACAGGGACCATGGAATCTCCAGGACACAGATGTTCTGGGTTGCTGGAAGGGCCATGAGTTGAGGCCGACTCAAGCAGTTCTGTCTGGGAGGCACAGGACCCTTCTGAATCCTCTATCCTTTCCAACTCCAAAAGTTGGGCTAAATAACAGAATGTTAAAGAATGAAAGTCAAATGTAATAGCCACATTTATTCTTGTTTTCATCGATTGAAATTTCCTTCCACCCATCTCATGAATAACTCAACTAATGGCTCAGATCCTGTAGTGTAGAATCTGTAAAATCTAATCTATCAGTCTACATGTAACCTTCACCCACCTCTGGATCTGGAAAGAAAGAATAAAGTCCCTAATCCATCTGACCTAAGAACAGATATGTAGGTGGTGGGAGGGTTAAGGTTCAAGTGAGATCATCTATGTTAAGTACTTTACTAATGTTAAAATGTCACTTATTATACATATATATGTATTATAAATATATGCATGTATTTACATATAAACATATATGTACATGTACATATAATGCCTATAGATACATACATGCATATATATGTGTGTGTGTGTGAATAAAAATATGTACAGACAATATATAGGGGCAGCTAGGTATCACAGTGCATAGAGTACTGGGTCTGGAGTCAGGAAAACCTGAGATCAAATGTGGCCTCAGATATTTAGTGACTGTATGACCCTGGGCAAGTCACTTAACCCTGTTTGCTTCAGTTTTCTCATCAGTAAAATTAACTGGAGAAGGAAAAGACACACCACTCCAGTATCTTTGCCAAGAAAATCCCAAAAGTGGTCACAAACAGTCAAGTAGCAAGTGGCTGAAAACAACTAAACAAAATAGACATATATACTACATATGTATATAAATACATGTATAAGCACATACACCACATGTCTATGGTGTATATATATACTATATGCTTATAGTATATATGACATATATACATATAAACATATATACATATGTATATAGTCAACTATTATTATTGTGGTTGTTAAGGTTAACAGTGAAGGAGTAGGGAAGAAGACCCACCTCATAAACTTAGTTACAAGACCAGCTAGGTCTCAAAGAAATTAAAGTAGAATGGAGGAGATTGGGGAAAGAACAGAAACAAAAGAAGGAAGGATTTGGGAGGCTACAGATTACAAAAGGGGTGGGGGAAGGGGTGTTCTGGGCACTGGGGGATATAGCAGAAAGTTGGATTTTAACACAGACCTGGAGGCATTTAAGAGGAGGAAGAAGCCAGAGCCCTAGCGCAGGAGAATGTAAGCTCCTGGAAGGGAGGGCCTGGCTTGCTTTTGTCTTTGTATCCCAAGTGCTGACCTAGGACCGAACATGGACCAAAGGAGGGGCTTCATAATTAACTGCTCGTGGATTGACTGGGAGAGGAAGGTGGACCTGGAAGGGACAAGCGCTTGACACGAAGTGGCATCTCAGTATCTGTTTAATTGATTGACTGACTAAGAAGAAAGGTAGAGAGAGGATGGAAGGAAATGGGAAAAGAGGCTGGCCTCTAGGCGGGGTAGACATGGCGGGGGAGGCAGGACTGGCCGCCTCCCAGGGAGGGGACGGATCCCAAAGACCCAAGAACGGATTAGCGGGTCTGGGAAGAGACAAGCGGCAACAGCCCCGGACCACGATCGCCCCCGGAGCCGCGTATCCCACGCTTTACCATCGACCGCCGACACTTCCGGCCTCGGCTCCGCCATCACAACCTCCTCCCTCCGGGGACCGGTTTGAATGAATCCCTTCTCGCGGGGCACCATGGGAAGCTACTACTTCCGCTTCCGGCGCGGAAAGGAGGTGAAGAGAGGTGGCGGTGCTACCTAGGTGTGGGGGCAAGGGAATCCCTCGCGTAGCTCCGCCTTCTCTCTTTAGTCTAATAATGCCCGAGACACTTGCGCCTCTCTGTGCTCTTAAGGAAACCCGGCATATTGCTGCTTTCTCTAGTTGGAGACCATTTCTTAGCGTTTTGTTATTGTTGAGTCGTTTCGGGCGGGTCTGACTCTCCGTGACCCCATTTGGGGTTTCCTTGGCAAAGATACTGGAGTGGTTTGCCATTTCCTTCTCCATCTCATTTTACAGATGAGGAAACTGAGGCAAACAGGGTTAAGTGACTTGCCCAGTCACACAGCTAGTAAATGTCTGAGGCCAGATTTAAACTCAGGAAGATGAGTGTTCTTGACTCCAGACCCACTGCTACCCCATATGTGCACCATAGCTTACTTCCTCACAGATATCCCACCCAGGACCAACCTTCCCTCTTTAGGGAACTTGCACACTGCACCATCCTCCCCAGGCACTCCCTAGGTCTCCCCACTGCCCCCTCTGACACCGCGGTGACCTATGTTGCCCCACCTGTCTGTCCAGCCTTATCTCTGGTCAGGCAGGTGGAGAGAAGGTGGAGCATTGACCACCTCCACCAACGACCCGAAATCCCCTTTGCTGCCACTAAAAGGTCCACGTTTATAAGGCCAAAAGGAGGAAGGGAGGGAAGGCTGTCCAAGTACCCATGGGACAGTGGGTCGGGTTATCACAGGAGTGCAGCAGGGCGGCTATCAGCTTATCCATGTGGTGGTTTGGGGGCCCTAGGGGGACAAAGGAACCTCCCCCTTCCAAAACCCAACCTTCATCCTTCTGCTTGCCCTCCTCAGAAAGTTGGCCTGAATCAGTCCCACAAGAATTCCATCAGAAAGGGTCCTTGGCTCCTCTAACTTCTCTGTAGCCAAACAGCAAATGGAGGAAAAGATCCTCTTGTAGGATTCCTGGACTACTGAGACTGAGGAAGTCCTCCTAGGTTGAAGCCAGCTGGTGTGGGGTGGTTCGTTTTGTTTTACAGATTTCACTTTTCCACCCCCTCTAGCCCACGGATACTGGGGGGAGGGGAGGGAAGAGAGGGGAACGATGATCCACAGTCCACTACACTCCTTGCTTTCTGCTGTGGGATCTTCCAGCTCCTCCTCAGAGCCCCAGAGAGCAACACCAGAGGTAAGTCACTGTCTCTAGCTTGTAAAGAAACAGGCTTGGAGGAGAGTATGTTTATAGTTTATAGAATGTTAGAGGTGGAAAGGAATTTTGACATTTTAAGAGGAGGAAACTGAGGCTCAGAGAAGGGTTCAATCGAAGGTCACTTAGCCAGGACTGATTTTTGTTTATGTGCCCACTATTTGTACATGGGGGGAAGCTGGCATTGTGAATCATCGGTGGGGCCCAGGAAGAGAAATCTTGCGTCCTGACTCCGAGCTGCCCATTGAACTAACCACTTGACCACCCTGCCTTCCTGGTATCATTCTTTAGTACTTGTGCTGGATGTTTGTGCAACAGCTGGTAGCTACGGGCCTCGGAGGGTGGAGACAGTGTTAAGTGCTGACCCTAGCTATTAAGTCAAAAGTCAAAAATCCTTTCGGCTCTTTGCCAAGTTTCTGTTAGTGTCAAGTCCCCTCCTCCTCCCCGCCCAGCCCTTTCTCCAGCCTTCCTGGATCTGATGCAACTAGGGCCTCAGCTCCTCCCCCGGAGGTACCTAGACCCTCCCATAAGACTGGGTGTTTGGAAATAGACATTGATTATATACTCCCTGATTGGTTCGTCTTCAAAACAAAGGGGAGGGGAAGTTGGTCCCCTGAGGCGGGGGAGGGGTGGGGAAAGGGGGTGCAGAGTCGGTTAGGTTAGGTTTGGATGAGTTCCACTGCTTTGATGTGTTTTTTAGCCCTGGGGCAGACCCGATAGGTTTATAGTCCTCAGTACCTAGTGCCTCAGGCTGCTAAAAACAGTCTGAAGTCTTCTTGGAAGACCAGAGGAGGCGGCAATTGGGCTGAGTGGCTACTATGTAAAGACGGCAAAGCCTTCACAACAATAGCAGTCATAATTAACCTAACCACGTTCTCCCACACGCCCACAAGCCCTGGGCTCCTTGACTCACCCCGATGGCATGATTGTGACGGAGGCACAAAGGAGAAACTGAGGCAGATTGGGCTGCGGACAAGCAGATTAGATGCTTCAAATTCTCGTATCTCTGAGATCCTCAGACCACGGGGTCCCGGCTCCTAGTCGTAATACCGTCCAGGGCTGGCTCAGGGACCCTGAAGTCCCGAAATCCCAGTTGTCTCTGAGAACCCAGTAGCACGACCCTCATTTTTTTTATGTAAATCCCCCGTTCCTTCCCTCTACCCTTACTTCCACGCTTAAAGCGGGACCCGGATAGCTGAACCCCGCACCAGCCCACTCAGAAGTGTGTCTTGTGTGCGTGAGTATGTACATGGACAGAGCCAGTTTAGTAATTTATTGGGACGCCCTTCCTTTAGAAGGTTAACGAAAAAAGTCTCTTGGTGCCGGGGATAGCCGAGGTGAGACTACAATTCCCTTGGGGCTCTGCGCCCAGGGACAAACTCTGTCTCGTCCCCGGGGTCTCGCGCCACGGTGCCCACCGGGAGTTGTAGGATGGCAGCATGTTCTTTACAGTGGGTGACAGTGGCGTTGGGGACTTCGTATCCCGTGGTGCTCCGCGGCTGTTTTTCTGACGCGCCCGAAGGGGGTGGGGGGGGAGAGTGCCAGGGGCGGGGCCTGAGCAGGGCTCCGCCCCGCTCCCCTCAGGCTCGGCCCTACGCGGTGGCGGCAGCGGAGGCTCGGACTAGGCGGCCGTGGCGGCGGGGGGGAGGGGTAGGGGCGGGGGGGGCGGGGGGGGGGGGGGGGGGGGGGGGGGGCGGGGGGGGCAGCGGCGGATGGACTCGCGGGTGTCCGAGCTGTTCGGCGGCTGCTGCCGGCCCGCCGGAGGTCCTGCCGGCGGTAGCGGTGGCGCGGTCGGCGGCAGCGGCGGCAGCGGCCTTAAGACAAGAGGCGGCAGCGGCAGCAGCGGCGGCGGGGCCCCGAAGGGGAAGAAGAAGAGCGGAAGGAACCGAGGGGGCAAAGCCAACAACCCTCCGTATCTGCCACCGGAGGTGAGGAGGGGACCTGGGGTGGGGCGCGGAGGGCACCCTCCCTCCCTGTCTCTGCCTGCCCCGTGGGGTGACCCCGAGGGACAGAGAGCTCAGTCCCCGCTCCTGTACCTGTCCTATGGAAGGTCCTGGAGGGTCAGAGCGCAGAGCCCCCACTCCCTACTCGTACCCGCCCATTGGGGGTCCTAGAGTGTCAGAAAACACAGCCCCTAGGGTAAGAGCACAGCACCCGCCTCCTGTATCTGCCCCGTAGTGGGACTCCAGAGGGTCAGTAAGCACAGTTTCCCCCCTTTCTGCACCTGCCCCACGGGGGTATCCTGAAGGGTCAGAGAGCCCACCTGGTGTACCTGCCCCATGGGGGGAGTGTCTAGGGAGGAGTAGAGAGCACACCTCCCATACAGTACTTGTTCTGTGAGGGGCATCCTGGAGGATCAGAGCCTAGTGCCATGGGGAAGGGCAAAAAGAAAACCCCTTATCCTGAACCTTCACTTGTCCCATGGAGGAGTGAGTAAGGAGAGGGGCAGATAGGAAATCCCTCATCCTGTACCTCCACCCACCTGTGGGTGGAGAGGAGTAGAGAGAGCACCTTCAGCTCCATTAGGGGGCAACTCCAGGAGAGGCAAAGAGAATTCCCTCAATCCTGAATCTTCTCTTATCCTATGAATTAGGTTGGAGTCTCGGGAAGGGGTAGAGGGTATACCCTATCCCTCCACCCCCATCCTATCTTGTACCTGTTGGGGGAAGGACGTGAGAAACAAAATAACATGCCTTCCATTCTATCTGCCTGTCCCTATCCCATGAGGGATGGTTGAGGAAGAGCAGAACAAACACTTTCCCCCTTCTATCCTATATATGTGCTATGTGGGAATGTCAGGGGAGGGGCCAATGTTTCATTAGGAACAGGGCTTTTGGAAAAACAAACAACACCCCTGAGTTTTGGGACTTTGGTCAAAGAACCCTCTGTCCAAATCCTGAACTTGCCCCATGGAGTAGAGCTGAAAAAAGACAGAAAGAACATTCCCCCAAATCCTATACCTGCCTCACACCCAAGAAGAGAGGAAACCTGGGCAGGAGGAAGAATATGCTCACATCCCCTTCTGTATAATCCTGAGGGTTGAGGAGATTAGGGAGAGACAGAAAACAAATATCTGGAAAGTCTCATACCTACCTTTTGGGGAAGAGACCAATAGGAGAATCAGAGGGGTACTTTCCCCCTTCTCAGCACATACTCATTTGCAAAATGAGTTAAATGATCCTGGGGAGAGGGGCATAAAGAACACCTTTTCCCTCTGTCTTGGGGGAAAGAAAGAGAACCCCAGAGGAGAAGCATATGTATGCCCCAAGTTTCTCCAGTTCTCCATTGCCTGAAAGAATTGATTACAAAGGAGGAGGTGTTAACGACCCCTCTGCTTTTTGTTGGAGATATTTGGTACTTTGAGGTGAAGAAGACTCTGGATCTGAAAGATTGAAAACCCCTAGATCTCTTCCTCATCAGGGACTACAAGGATATAATATAACCTGGAGGGAAAGGTCTGAATCCAATTCAGTAAACATTCATTAGGTCCTTATTGTGTGCTGGGTCCTGAAGGAGATTATAATTCTAGCTGACAATTGCATAGCACTTGAAAGTTTTCAGAGAACTCTGTACGTTCTCATTTTAGCCTCAGATCTCTGTGAGGTTTCATTATTCCTTCTGCAGATGAAGAGACTGAGGCTCAGAGGCTAAGTTGTTTGCCTGTGGTCACACAGCTAATAAATATCAGAGATGGGATTTGAACCTAGAACTTACTGACTCCAGGTACTTTTAATGAAACTTACTTTAGTGGGAAATATAAGACATACATAGAAAAGTGTAATATTCAATAGGACATTATAATTAAAGAGATGTAAATCAAAGTACTAGGTGATGTCAGAAGGGGAAAGGTCTTTTCCAGAATCACAGAACTTGAGAATTAGAAGGGACCTCAGTGACCATCTTATTCACACCAAACCTTAAAGGAATCCCCATAATCATTCAACTTCTGCTAGAAGACTTCCAAGGGAGGGAGTCCATCTCCTCTTGAGGCCGTCCATTCCACCTCTGGGCAGTTCTGATTGTTAAAAAGTTTTCCCTGGCATCAAGCCTACATGTGCCTTTTTGCAACTTTTATCCTTCTAGCTTTGTCTCAATACCTACTACTTCTTGTCACGAATTCAGTAAGTGCTGCTTGCTAAATGATGAGGAAAACTAATTGGGAAATACAGACCACAAGGGTAGAAGTAGAAATCTGGGGAATGAAGGTTAATGATTACTGAATAGGTGGGGACTAAGCCCCTGAATTCCTGGGCTAGCTCTAAGAATGGTTGGGTACACATAGTAAGCACTTATTTATTTAATATTTTAAAATAAATAAATAGATTAAAGGAGTAAGAGACTGGAAGGAAACTGAGTCTTGTTCATCAAAGCCTCTGGGTGAAGATGCAGTGAGTGCAGTGTGGAATCTGGGAGAGGTGTGAAGACCCTACAAAAAGAAATTTCCAAGAAGATAGAACACTCTTTCCTGTCTCTCCTTCCCTCAGAGGAATGAGAAAGAGATCTTTGGATAGCATTAGGTCTTTTAGGACATATGCTAACTTGGTACATTTCCCAAATTCCTCTAGCACTGCTCAAGGGTCTCTAGGCTTTCAAATACTTTTGTCTCTCTCAACCTCAATTCATGGCCCTTACTTAGACCACTCCTAACCTGACCCTTCTTAGTTTGGACTTCTGTATTCTGAGTGCACAGTATAAAGCTCATCTTCTGGCCCTGACATAGAAGCTCTTACAGCCTCTTACTCCCCATGACATCAGTCAAGGGGGTGGAGCAGGAAGTGCTGACAAGGAGAGAGATGGTTAGATCAGCCTGAGGGTAGAGGAGGCTCTGACCTCTGGGGACATCAGTTTAACATCTTTTCTGGTGGAGAGTAATGACTGAAAGGAGAGAAGAACTCCTGTGCTCTGTCCTTGGCTCATTGGATTACTCCTTAGGGCCTAGCAGGGCAGCTTTCCCCACTGGAGGGGCCAAATTGGGGCTGGATGAAGGAGTTACCCTGGTCTCTCAGATGCCTTCTGCCTTGGCAAGATGCTGCATTCTGGGCCTCCTGCTGTTTGAAGAGAATAACTTGGAGACTAGGCTGGAGTCCAGGAGAAAGTGGGGAGGGGTTAGGGCAGTGTGCAGTGACTGCCCGGTCTTATGTTTCTTTACAGGCTGAGGATGGAAACATTGAATACAAGGTGAGTCTTGGGTGAGTAGGGGAATCAGGATTGCCCCTGACCTGTGTGGGTTTCCATCCCCAAGTTTCTCCTTTATCCTTAGCTCTTTAGAGGAATGGGACTGGTAAAGATTGTCTTAGAAGGGACTGGATTCATTCCCAGGGTGGAAGTAGGGCTAGGTGGTAGACAGATTATTCTCATTAATCTATAGGGAGATAGATGTCTTTGGTCCTTCTTAGGGCAATTGGGAATTAGATGTCCCTGGTCCTTCTTAGGGAAAATGAGGGTTTATGTGTGACTTCACCTTTGTACCTCTGTTTCTTAGTTGAAGCTGGTAAACCCATCCCAATACCGATTTGAGCACCTGGTGACACAGATGAAATGGCGGCTCCAGGAAGGCCGGGGCGAGGCTGTCTATCAGATTGGGGTGGAGGACAATGGGCTATTAGTAGGGCTGGCTGATGAGGAGATGCGGGCATCCCTCAAGACCCTGCACCGGATGGCTGAGAAGTATGTCCCCTTTACCACTCTCCTTTATTCCCTCTGTACTTTTTTCTGATAGTACTTCCCTGCTTTGTCCTCTCCCCAGGGGATCATGGTTGGGCTTCCCTACTCCTCTCTTTTGGCTAAGGTTCAGTGCCAGAGGTGGGGAGAGATTGAGGTTCTGGGACCTGTTTCAGGGGACCTAGACATGTGGCCCTTGCTTTAGGCCTTTGAAGAGGTAGGGGAGGCCATGGTTATGGATGGGAAATGAGAAGAGGAAGAGAGCTGTGAGTGGAGTAGAGGTATGGAAGAAGCAAGCACCTGGCTGATCCAGGCTAGAGAGGCGAAGAAAGGCAGGTGGCACTAAGTCAGGCTGGGATGGTGATGTGTACTGGACTGGGAGCAGGGGACTGACCTTACTGTGCACAGGGTGGGGGCAGACATCACAGTTCTCCGGGAGCGAGAGGTGGATTACGATAGCGATGTTCCTCGAAAGATCACTGAGGTGTTGGTGCGCAAGGTCCCTGACAACCAGCAGGTAAAGCCTGTCCCCTAGCATACGCCTTCCCCCCATGCACACACATAAACATACATGTGTCCTTGCCCCTGTCCCGGGATCATCTCCCCTGGCCCAAGTTTCTTGGGGTGGCTCACTCCTTCTTTGTTGCCCTGTCCCCAAAATTGAGGCAGGAGAGAGAGGACCCCTGACCTTGAGTTGATTTCTTCACAGTTCTTGGACCTTCGTGTGGCTGTCCTGGGCAATGTGGACTCTGGGAAATCAACTCTCCTGGGGGTGCTGACTCAAGGGGAACTGGACAATGGGCGGGGCAGGGCCCGGCTCAATCTTTTCCGTCACCTACATGAGATTCAATCTGGTCGTACTTCCAGCATCAGCTTTGAGATCCTTGGCTTTAACAGCAGGGGAGAGGTATGAAGAAAGAGAGGAAGCATGATGGGACCAGATTCTGGGGAAGGACTGGGAGGCAGTAGAACAATTTGACAGTCTTTAAGGTGGCTAGAAGAGATGGTCTTTCAGACTAAATGGTGTTTGGATCAGGTCCATGCAGCTCAGCTCTAAATAGGAGGAAGGGTCAGGGTGAGCTAGCAGCAGGTGCTAATAAGAGGGCTGGTCCAGGTGGTGAACTACAGCGACTCCAGGACAGCAGAGCAGATCTGTGAGAGCAGCTCCAAGATGATCACCTTCATTGACCTGGCAGGACACCACAAGTACCTACGCACTACCATCTTTGGCTTGACCTCCTACTGTCCTGACTGTGCCCTGCTTCTAGTCAGTGCAAACACTGGCATTGGTGAGTATTTTCAGGGGCAACTTGGCTTTCAAATTTCCTCTTACCCCAGGTCTCTTCAGAGGCTAGGTTCAGACGGAGGCAGGTAAGGACATAGGCAACAGAGGGCTGGACTTGGAATAAGGAAGACCTGAGTGCAAATCCAGCCTCAGGCATTTACTCGCTATATGACCTTGGGCAAGTCACTTAACTTCTCTGTGCTTCAGTTCCATCTTGTAAATGAGGGAATCATACTCAGTAGCCTCTAAGGTCCCTTCCAGCTCTTAAGTTTATAATCCTGTTTCCTAGAGTCAAGGAAGACCCAAGTTCAAACTCAGTTTTAGATACGTCCTAACTGTATGATCCTGGGCAAATCACTTATCCTTTCCCTCAATTTCCTCAATTGTAAAATGGGGATAATAACAGTACCTGCCTCATAGGGTTGTTGTGAGGATCAAATAAGATAGTATTTATAGAGCACTTACTATAGTGTTTGGCACATAGTAGGTACTATAATGAATGCTTATTCCTTTCCTTCCCCTCTGGTTCTCTCATTTCCTTTTCTCCTTTTTCTAATTCTCCCTACCCCTGGCTTCTTTGTTGCAGCGGGTACCACACGGGAGCATTTGGGACTGGCCCTAGCCCTGAAAGTGCCATTCTTCATTGTTGTCAGCAAGGTGGACCTATGCTCAAAGGCCACAGTGGAAAGGACAGTGCGCCAGCTGGAAAGGGTCCTTAAGCAGCCTGGCTGCCACAAACTTCCCTTGTTGGTCACTTCTGATGATGATGCTGTTACTGCTGCCCAGCAGTTTGCCCAGTCACCCAAGTAAGTCCACCCCCCTTTTCAGAACAGAAGATAACCAGAAGCATTATCTCTCCCCTTCCTTCCATTTTCTCACCCCTAATCTCTCTGCCAGTGGAGAGACCATTCTGCTTCAACCTACAAGTTCTTCAAATAGGTGTACTACCACAAGTCATCCCCATTCTAATATACCAGTACTCCCAAGGCCAATACCAAGCTACACTGACCAGGTCCAGGACCATAGGGGATGAATTAATGTCTGTACTTAGACATCTTCTTACATGCTTTCTATTCCTAGGCTTTAGATGCCATGCTTCTTCCCTGATTTTCAAAGAACCATCACAGAGGTTCTAAATATGGAGCTAAGATGACAGCAGGGGGAAATCCTAAAACCTTAGCTTCTTTATTAGTAGGATCTTGAAGCTATGAAATCTCACAGATACTCTTTACTTAGGGACCTGCCTTGACTGACCATTCCATATCTTTCCCTACAGTGTCACCCCCATCTTCACATTGTCTAGTGTGTCTGGGGAAAGCCTGGATCTGCTCAAAGTCTTTCTCAATATCTTGCCACCACTCACCAATAGCAAAGAACAGGAAGAACTCATGCAGCAGCTGACTGAGTTTCAGGTAGGAGATGGGCTGGGGCAGGGCAGGGAGCTGGGATAAGTTTGGTTTGAGCCACTTGCCTTGAAGCTGACCCTCAAGGTCTACCTAGAGGCCTAGGAACCTCCTGGGCCTCCTTGGCCACCCACTGATGGTGTCCTCTTTGGTCTCAGGTGGATGAAATCTACACGGTGCCAGAGGTGGGGACTGTTGTTGGAGGGACACTTTCCAGGTGACTCCCTTGTTGGGGGAGATTTTGTTAGAGGGTTCCCTCCACATGATGGCATCAGGCTTCAAAGGAGGTAAATCCCCACCTCCCTACTGTGAAGCTGAGCAGACCCCAACCAAAGGAACTTACTGGCTTCAAGAGTCTATGCCTTCATTGTCAGAAGTGCTGGAGACAACCAGCCTGATGCTATATGTGGGAAGGAACAGCATTCCTATCTTCTGGGAATCACACCTTAGGATAATTATTCTCCTGGACCACTGGGGTGAGGTGTGGGTGTTTGGGCCCTGGGAAAGTATCCAAGTTCCACCTAACTGGTCTTAACTAAAAAAGGGAAGATGGGAGTTCATTTCTGGGATCTGTCTTGGAATCAGAGGTAACAGGTCTAGAGGATGATAGGGCCATGCAGGGTCCACACTATTAATGTTTTAGCAAATTCTTGATCAAGAAATATAGTAATGCTTTAGTCAATGTGGCATTCTCCAAGCTTTGGGATGGATTTTTCCCATAGATTCTTTCCTCAGAGTTTGAGCTCTGAGCCAGGAAAGGGCAGCTCCCCAGCTTTGAATCAAAAGCTCTTTCTAATTATTCCCAGTCCCTTCTCCCAGGAAAAGAGGCACTGCTATAGAAGAAGTTTAAATGGGGAGGGAGTGGCCCAGAACCTCTTGGGAAGTAGGCAAGGGGCCCAGGCTGACCCTGTACAATTCCCGATCTGGACTACAGTGGGATCTGCCGTGAAGGGGACCAGCTGGTGGTAGGTCCCACAGATGATGGACGCTTCCTGGAGCTGAAGGTGTGCAGCATCCAGCGCAATCGGTCAGCCTGCCGAGTACTTCGAGCAGGCCAGGCTGCCACACTGGCCCTTGGTGATTTTGACCGTGCTCTTCTTCGAAAGGTGAGTTGAGTGATAAGGTAAGAGGAATATAGAAAGGGAACCAAGAGAAAAACTTTATGGGTAGACAGTGATAGGACTCTTGGGGAAATGCTTTCAAAGGCAGTGATGTTCAGCGATAGCTTATGTGTAGAGCCTATTCTTATCCCTTACTGCAGAGAGGAACAAAAGAAACAGTTCCTGCCCTTCTGAATGCCACGGTGAAAGTTCATAGTGTCCTCCACAAATGCAAAGAGTTCAGGAACACTAATAATCAATATGTATACCTAGCAAACATGTGTTAAGCATTTATCATGTATAGAACATTGTGCTAGGAACTGTGTGGGAGTGATACAGAATTTAATAAGACATGCTCCCATAGAGAACCTTATATGGGGCTCATTGTCCATTGGGGACTAAGATACAAACTCAAATAAGAATAATATAAAATATTACATTATAAATGAGGTACAAAACATGTGAGGTCTTATGGGGAAAGGTTGTTATCACTCAGGATTAGGAAAGACTGGAGGAAATGGCATTTGATTTCACTTTTTAAAGGGTGGGTAGAAAAATAGGATAAAAGGACCCTCTAGACATAGGGAATATTGTTAGCAGAAGCACAGGTGGCAGCATTCAGGGAGCAGAGAGAAATCTGGGTGACTAGATCATAGAGAACATGGAAGAAAGTGCTGTGGAATAAAGCTGGAAAGGCTGGGTGGGGCCAAATTCTGGAGAACTTCTAATTCCAGGAAGAAGCAGTAGGGACCCACAAAATATTTGTGAACAGAGAAAGGACATGACCAAATCTAACAGATTAACCTAGTGTGAAGGATGAATTGGAGAGAAAAAAGATCTCAACAAATGTCAAGTAATATAGTGCAAACTGAGTGTCCTATTATTGCAATATAAATGCAGAGTAAAGAAGCGATTCGAACAGTGAGGAGATAGGAAGGCTTCCTATAGCAGGTGAGTTTTAAGCAGTAAGGTCTTCTAAAATCTCGAGTTGAGCCTTAGGGAAGGGAAAATATGCAAGGGCTTTGATGGTGAAAAGTGGGAGGACACAATTTGGGGTCTGTCCCACCTGGGCCTGGATGACCTCTGCTTCCACAGGGCATGGTGATGGTGAGCCCCGAGATGAACCCCACTATCTGCTCAGTGTTCGAGGCAGAGATTGTCCTACTGTTCCATGCCACCACCTTCCGACGTGGCTTCCAGGTGACTGTGCACGTGGGCAATGTGCGTCAGACAGCTATAGTGGAGAAGATCCATGCCAAGGTGGGTGGCACCCAGTTATTCTCTGATTCCTTAGGGGGAAATTCATTTCTACCTTAGAAAGGAAGGGAATGCCCTGAGTTTGTAAAAGCATTTCCCAGAGTGGACAGATGCTCCCATGAGGTGGGTAGAGTCCAAGTACTGCTTACTGTGAGGACAGCTGACAGGCCCCATAGCTCTCGAGGTAGGCCATGATCAGCGGGCCAGCACAAGTGACTGCATATCTGCTGTAGGACAAGCTGCGGACTGGGGAGAAGGCAGTAGTGCGCTTCCGCTTCCTGAAACACCCAGAGTACCTCAAGGTGGGTGCCAAGTTGCTGTTCCGAGAGGGTGTCACCAAAGGCATCGGCCATGTCACCGACGTGCAGGCTATTGCAGCAGGAGAGGCCCAGGCCAGATTGGGCTTCTGAACTACCCCAGGCCAGGGGCATCTTCATTGCTGTCCCTACAATATACAAGGTGACTTCAGACCATGCTGCCCCGAGCGGCAGCTCTGTGTGTTAATAGCCTGGGGGAGGGGGCCATTTCCTGCCAGTTGCCTCTCCCAGCACCTCTGCAATGGTGCCCAACTTGATGTGGCTGGAGGAAGGAAAGTCCTGTGAGAGAAGTCAGGAAAACTCAGGGTATTGGTTTAGGGCCGTGCCCCAGGCTTGGCTCCTCCAACTCTGGCCAAACAATGGCCCTTCTGCTGGGCCTTGGAAGAGGCTACTTTGGCCACTTTCAGCCATACCCTTTCAGTAATTTTGGACTGAGGCTAATCTCCAAGTATGATCTGGGCTTCTTGGAAACAGTTGCAGCTTGGGGTGATTCTCAGGAAGGAGCCCATTTTCTAGTCCTCGGGGCTATATAAATTTCCAGCAGAGGCCAGTTCTATCTGACTGGGCAAAAGACATGTCCCCATGTCAGCCTGGGGCCTAAGATCCAAAGGGTAAGGCGTGGCACGTGGGCAGTGTATTTTACTGCTCACATTCAGTGCCAGGATCTAATGTCCATCCCCAACTTCCTCTTGTTCCCTATTTTAGGGACCTCCATCACTCCATCCTCATCCCCCAACAAGCCCCACAGGTGCTATTGATCAGGCTGGTCCAGGGCTTGACATACTAAGGGTCAGCTGCATGTCAGTCATGGTCTTGTCCACTCTATCCCTCTGCAGATTTATTGTTCTGTTTTTTGTTTTGTTTTGTTATGGATCGGACATGTTTTGCTTTATAAAAATGGGTGACTGGGTACTGGGAGTTCCGGCTCCTCTGTCAACCTTTACCCTTCCTGCTTCCAAGCAGCCCATCACCCATTATTCTTTTCGTTTGCAGTGATTCTATCCTGCCCATTGTTGCAGGTAACCTTCCCCCTCCCCCAAAGAAATGGAGGGTTGTTCATGTCCCCTGCTCTAGCAAAGGGACTTCCTTCTTCCTCATTGTTGATGTCCTGGGTTCCCATGGGCTCAGGGATCATTTGTTGTTTGAAGTTTCTCTGCATCTCTCTATATATATACACATATACATATGTATATATATATATATATTGTACAGAATAAATATGTTTTATTGAATAAGCTGTGTTGATGATTAGGTCATGGATCGCCTCTAGGGGGAATCAGTTCTTTCCCAGAAAAAAGAAGGGGAGAGTTATAACCCCAACTTTGATGCATTCTGAGCAGGCTAGAACTCAGGGTTCTTGGGGGGGGGTCCTCTTTGCCCAATAGGCCTAACAGCTGTTGTAGATAGTATAATTAGGTGGGCTAGCCCAACCCACACAACACCAGTTACCTGGAACTTGGGAGAGGCAGAGGTAGTAAAGAAATAGAAAATGAAAGCATAAATGGGCAGCTATTCTGCATTCTGAAACAGTTGCCTCTTCTCTAGTGACCTCAGAGACATTAAACAGTCTTACGTGGCCCTGAAATCTCTGCTGCCAGAGAGACATTGAGATTAAGTGAGGAGCAACATGGTACAGTTTGTCTTGACCCTTCTTACTGGTGCCAGATCAGTTCAGAATGACCTGTGGAAGCAGAATGCGTCTGTGTGGGGACAAGTTCAGGGGTTGTAGGACAGCCTGGAAGGATCATATTCTATCCTGCTGTGGCAGAGGCCGAATGGGAACTATCTTGTCTTTCTCCATGCATCGATTGCCACCTGTATCTTTTTCTTTCTGAGATCAAGTCTGAGCCTCTATATTTTATAGATGAAAAAAATGAGGCCAGGGTCAAGGGGCAAATGACCAAGCACTTGGAGTGCTTTGTGAGCTTTTTAGAAGGTCCTATAAAATGTCTAATAAAAAATGAATATAGCCTGCCTCCTGCTGCAGGGCCCTGTGCTGCTTCTGGGCTGGGGAGGGGCGGGGGGGGGGGGAGAGTAGATGTGCTTGCTTACCTCAGGCGCAGCTAGGCTTTAAAAACATTAGTGGTTTAACCCTCTGTGTATAAAGATACAGGCTGTGGTTGCAGCTTCCTGGGAGGAGGGTAGAGTAGCCAGAGAGCTCAGAAATAGGGAGATGGAAGCTAGAAAGAAGAAACAAGCTCTGACCACCCCTACGCCACCTCTCCTCTACTCCAGCCATGACTAGCCTGGCTCCCAGCCAACACTAGGGACAGGGAAACCGAAAGCCAGAACTCTGCTTTATTTGAGGCTACCTTCTTTTATGTCCAGCACCATTAGAATCCTTAGTTCTTTGCAGTTGTGACAAATGGTAGGTACCTAGGCACACAAATCTAGAAACAGAAGTGGTTTCTGCTCCACCATTCTTTTCCACATTATTTCTATTAGTTCCACTGGCTAGAGTAGAAAACTAGTGTTATTGTCAGTTCAAGAGTTCCAGCTGTAGACAGCTTACTCTCTAGGCTAACAGGTCAATCCTTTGGCAGGAGGTATGTTTACACACTGGACTTCCCTCTTTAAGACTGTGTTTTTACTCATTTATATCCAGAAAAACAAGGTCAGTAAATCTGCAAACAATGGTTTTAACATCTGTGTGAACCCCTAGAGGTCCCACTCCATGTCTGATTGTATGATGTACTATTTAACGTATTATATCCTGTTCTGTCACAGTGTACCCAGTGATTCAAAGCTCTGCAGTTTCACTGGTCTAGAGGTACTCCCTTCACTGACACAAATCATAACCCCTCTATGATTTAAATTGTTGAGAACTATTATGACCCAACCCAGAAGTTGAGTTGGAGGCAACTGTCAGCCAATGCATAGGAATCCTCATTCTAACTTTTGTTCTTCTGTCATGTCTGACTCTCCATGATCCATCCCATTTGGGGTTTCCTTGGCAAAGATACTAGAGTGGTTTGCCATTTCCTTCTCTATCTCATTTTACAGATGAGGAAACTGAGGCAAACAGGGTTAAATGACTTGCCCAAGGTCACAGACCTAGGAAGTATCTGAGGCCAGATTTGAACTCAGGAAGATGAATCTTCCACTCCACCAGGCCATCTAGCTACTCTTCTCCATTATAATTGTCATTCTGTCTTTGAATGCAGAACTCCAAGGAGGAAAATTCCATCACCTCCAGATCCAGGTGATTCCACTTTTAGTAGACAGCTCTAATTGTAAGGAAGTTTTTTCCTAACATCAAGCCTAAATTTGCCTTTCTGAAATTTCTACTCCTTGTTCCTCGTTCTGCCCTCTGGGTCCAAACAACTTTCTGTCTTCCACTTGCCAGCTCTTCAGACAATTGAAAACTGTTTATGTCTTCCTGGGGTCTTCTCCAAATATCCCCAGGTCTTTCAATATCCTCATGTGACGTGGACTCACCATCCTAGTTTCCTTCTCCTGGATGCCCCACAGCTTATCAATGTGTCTTTAAACTGTAGTGCCCCAAACTGAGCACATTGCTCCAGACTGGTCTGAGCAAGGCAGAGTACAGCTAAGAAACTCTTATCACTCACACAGCCCAAGATTCCATCAGCCTTTTTGGCTGCCACATCACACTAATAGAAACAAACAGCTAGGTGGGACAATAGAGCACTGAGCCTGGAGTCAGGACCACTTGAGTTCAAATCTAGCCTCAGATATTAGCTGTGTGTCCCTGAGCAAGTCAACTAACCTCTTTCTCTCTGCTTTAGTTTCCTCTACTATAAAGTGATCATAAAAGAACCTATTCCCAGGGTTGTTGTGAGAATTAAAATAAATATTTGTGAAGCACTTAACATAGTACCGGGCACACAGCAGGCCTTAATCTTATTTCCTTCCTAATAATTCATATTGAACTTGTAGTACCTTAACCCCACCTCACCCCCAGCTCTTTTTCAGACAAATTACTAATCAAACCTCCCCCACTCTGTGCTTGGAAAACTGATATTTTTTAAACCCAAGATGTTACATTTATCTCTCTCAATTTTTATCTTGTTAGATTCTACCCAATATTAGCTTATCAAGATCTGTTTGGATCCTAATTCTTATCATCTGCTGAACTAGCTCTCCCAGCTTTACACTATTTGAAAACTTGATGAAATTGCAGAAATTCAACAAAATATTCGGATTAACTATAACCCTCATCTATAGCTCCTGACAACTGTCAGGTCCAATCACTTCAATCCTTACTTATTAAACACCTACTAAGTGCTAGACACTAGTAGGTATGGGGGGATACAAAAATGTTCTATAAAAGGGATTAATATAGGCGATAAGACATATACACAAATAACTATAATGCAATGCAGGATGGGTATAATAAGAACCACTGAAGTAGTATTAAATGCAATTAAGAAAAAAAAGAGATCCCCCTCCCCTCCAAGGGAGATTCAATTCAAACAGCACTAATTATAAAAAAATTTCATGGAAAAATGAACGATTCAGGTCTTGAAGGATAAGTAGAAAAAATTTTTTTGAAACTTTTATATACTTTATTTAAGAAACATGCCCAGTTTTATCACTTCAAAGGATGAATAGGAAAGCTTAATATTTCCTAGCCTTCCAGTCACAGGTAAGCCACTAGCATTAGATGATAATTTGAGTCATAAGTACTGTTTTAATCCATTACAAATAAGAGTTTTTTTTAAAAGACCACTATGCTACATACATATGCCAGAATCCATGAAACATTATTATACATAATTATGCAAATTGATCTATAAAGCTAGTGAAATCAATCGAGAATTTTGATCAGAGTTGGGGAAGAAGAATATTCCAAGCAGAAGGAATTTGCCTAAGCAAAGACACAAAGGAAGGGTGTGTTAGTAACCTACATGTGAACAGATCTATTAACAGAATCAGTTTCTTATTAATTGCCCTAATTTGGGAAGTGCTGGGGATGACCAGGATAAGCACTTAAAATGGACACTTCAAGGGACCTTGAGGCCATCTAGTTCTACCTCTTAATCTTACAGATGAGGAACCTGAGGCCCAGAGAGGTTAAATGATTTGCTCAATGTCACACAACTAGTAAGTGGAGGATCAGGGTCTGGATCCAAAGCATCAAGCTCCAAATCCATTACTCTTTCCATTGTACCCTGCCGCCTTTCTTTCACATCTAGTCCTTAGATTTTAGGTATTTGAGAGAAAAACACAACTGCCCTTTATGGACTTGACCTTTGGAATCCTCTCTATCACATGGATCAACTTCTCTATCTAGGGTGGAGCCATGTCCCAGACTTCCTTTGCAGAGACTGGCATAATACCTTTAAAATTCATTCTCCAATAGGCTAGAATTCCTTTTGCCAGTAAATCCAATATACTTCAGAATAAAGAGGAAAAAGCCCTAAGATTGGAGGCTATCAAGAAGAATCACTGTCATTAAACCCTTATTTGTCATTAACTGGTCTAGTTATTATAGAAATACCTGGCTAATGCCATTAATTGGGTCTACAAAAAAACTTTTCAAAGGGCAATTAGTCACATAAAAAGTGTTATAGGCAATCAGCTGAACTACACTATAGTAAGGTTTCACAAATTTAATTCATTACTGTGGTGTCTGGTAATAACATTACTATGAAACAGAGCCACTTTATCTAAGGCATGCCTATATCAAACACCCAACTGTACACAAAGCACTGTAATAAGCATCAAAAGCTTCAGATTTCAAGTCTTCACACTAGGGTCTCCAATCAGAAAACAGCATCTTTCAAGGGAATGCCAGGATTACCCTGGGGTTTTTACAACCCTGGGGTTGTAAAAATAATTTTTTGTGTGCTAAAAAAAGTTTATTATGGATTTCTCTTAAAAAGCCATGCACATTTCTGTTTCTAGCATTTCAGATAAAAATTATAAAATCCTGGGCAAGTAACTTCCGAGTCAGAGCTATCGTGTTAATGGCTTAAAAAATGATTCCAACGTTCGGGTGCCCTCAGGCCTGAGGCGCTTGGCACTGGAAGGCAAGGGACTCTTGGGACTTCTCTTGGCCTGAGAAGGGGAGGTAGCAGGGACAACAGGAGACCTGGAAGAACAGGGCCCCAAGAATGAGCTCTGCAGTTCCATTGCAAAGTGATAGTCCATGTGTTCAGGCATTTCCCACACTAATATCAAAGAGCCACACTTCTCACAGCACAACTGGTCCTCAACATCTGGAAAAGGTGGAACATTAGTAGCTACCTTGCCAGCACTGTCCAGAGAAGAACCAAGTCTACTTGGCCCACTCTGGGCCAAAACCATTTCTCTTAGAGGAGCTGTGGAAGGCTTAGGATCTAGGACTTCATTGTGATCTGGCTCTTCTGGAGAAAACTGGTTCCTGGTGATGTTTCTAGCCATGGGCAATGAATTTTGTGAAGGGAGAGAAGCAGAAAAACCATTATGAAGATGTGGATGTGTTTGGGCCTCCCTATTTTTTCGTTTAAAGAAGGGTTCCATTTCAGTTGTATTGTTGCAACAAAACTGGAAAGAGGATTTCAGTGGTGAACTGGATTCAGGGACCTGAGTGGTAGCAGAAGGTGGGACAGAAGCTTCTTTGGCTTTCTGCTTCTCTGCAGCTTTTTGAAAAAGCAACTCCAGAGAACTGGTGGCTCTTTTAGTAGCTACCACCTTCGGGCCACCTTCCAGAGCTTTAGTATTTGAACTGGCAACATCTGACTTCTGAAGAGACGGGTTACTGCTCATAAAGCTGGTGATATCTGTACAAGATGGTGGAGCAGAAGGAGAGAACTTGGTGGCACAAAGGAAGAGCATGGTGAGGGGAGGAGACCTGTGCAAAGAGGAAAAAAGGAGCAGAAAGATTAGCAACAAGTCTAGATTTCAGGGCTTACATAAGGACTATATTCAAATACCATATATTTGGGATGATGGTTACACCCCAAGAAAGAAATAACACTCACAGCTAATACATGACACAAACAGCTTTTGTTGTACATTTTTAGAGCTACAATCCACAGCATGGAGCTAAGCTAGTCAGCATTTAGGGTAGGGCCTACTAGCCAAGACAACCAAAAAAAGACTAGCTAAATTCTAGGTCAAAAAGAAATATGGAGAAAATCATCTCATCTACCCCCTACTTTTATGCAGAACACCTCTTGACCTACACCTGAGAGATTCCCTATTCTCTGTAGAACATGAACTATAAAAGAAGGCAATTTTACAGTTTTCCTTAGCTCCCCATTGTAGTATCCAATAAGCCTTGGTGGAAGTGCTTTTTCATGCTTTAACCAAATATTTTCAAAAGAGCTAACTTCTAGGGGGAGAAAGAGAGCTGACTTGCTACTTTTCAAGTGAGAGGATTCCTAGATTATAGATAAAGAATTGGTCTCCATCTCACCTCTTCCCCATAGTGGCTGTATGACCCTAACAATGCTAAGATGAGAAGATACAGAGGGGGTACAGGTGTGCACTTGTACATGAACCTCCTCACCACCAATAAAATCACGTGTCTGGTCCAAAAAACTTTCTCAAAATATTAATACTTTCACTAGAGCTTCTAGTCAGATGTCATGCTATGAGATAGCTTTATAATCAAATAATTTTGGCACTTCAGTAATTATAAACTTTCCTGGATGGGGTCTAAAACCTGGGTTTGGATCCCAGTTCTGACACCTACTAGAACTGTGGGTATGGGAAAATTTCATGAGCTTCAGTTTCTTTACCTGTAAAGTGGAGATAATATGTCTGCAGTATCTATTTCACAGGGTTGTTATGACTAAAGTGCTTTGTAGATATTAAAGTCATAGGTGAGTGTGGGTTGTTATTAAAAACAGATTAACTTAAAGTTAATCCAATTATAAGTGTGGTTACAATATATTGCCCTCGAAAGTAATTTAAAGTTCTAGAATAAGGCTTTGTATGAAGGTATTATTGTGAAATTATTTGGGATTTGAACATTGTAACACACAAAAACACTGGTGAGCATCCAACAGCTAACAGAATATTCTGAGAAAAAAAAGGGACTTACTTTCACTTTCACATATACTCTTCCCAGACCTAGAGAGGAAGGCCTCCAGAATAGTAAGTGGGTGGATCCCCTAAGGTGGATTTGTAGAAAAACATGACAAGAATCCCCCAGGATGAAAAGGAATGGATACACAGAAGTCTACACCCACAGAGTAGCACAACAGATGATGTTACAGATCTACTTAAGCACACTCTACACAGAGCCCATTATAACATCTGTATTTAGAGAGAGAAGAGATATTAGGAGCCAATTAATCCAACTCCCTTACTTTACAAATGAGGAACTGAGGATCTTTGAAAAGAAGTGCCTTGATCAAGGTCATATGGCCTACAAGTGGCTGAGATGGGATTAGAACTCAGGTGTCCCATATGCCAGGATACCTTTGAGGTGCAGAGCCACAACTAAGACAGAGAGACCTAGATTTCACCCTACGGTACAAATATTTAGGGGGTTGTGCTTTCTCCCTTTGATGGTCCTCTAGCCTATTGTTAGATAAGTAACCACAGGGTACTCTGAATGCCTACAACACACTCAGGGTCTCCTCACTGGTATCTCTCTGCTGAAACTTGGAGTCAGGAACCACTTGCTTTATCATAGGCAATGTTCTCTAGGAATTAGGTGGATTATCCACTCAACACCCTTTCCCACCTATGGCCCAGCTCAACTAATTAGGCTAGGCAGGACACTTAAAGGCATGATTCTTTGGGGAGTTATTAAAAGGTCACTGATAATTTCAACAGCATAACAAGAAATGTATGTATGAAAACTAATTAGCTACTTGACATTTTAATTTTATTTTTTATAACGATATAAATAAAAGCCAATGGCCAAGTGGTAATTATTATATAAATATGTAAAATAATGTGTGATTTAATCTTCCTGATAATCAAAATCTTACTGTAACTTTAGAGCATTTGATTCAATTCCTCAGGCAAGGTTAGAAAATCCAAACTTTGCTGAGATCAGAATCTGGATGTAATGCTATCTGGATCATTACATCATTACAATCCAAAACAAGTCTCTCTTTTTAGTTCTCATGTTTTATGACTATCTGAAGTTCATCAATAAGAAACAGAATTAAATCTGAGAATATTACTAGCCCTCACTAAGGGCTGACTTCCCCCTGACGGGAGGATGGTATCCCTGGTTATCCTCTCCAGTACTGGCTGTACCTTCTCACACCCTGATCCATTGGTCCTAATTTTGGGAAAGGGGGTCAGAATATTCTTTACTCCCCATTGTTACTTTCATACATTTCCTTTCCTTTCCATCATTTAACAACCTCTCTTCCTTCAACGCCCATGAAATCAACATTTCCTACTCATTCCAAAATATAGGTAGTCCTAGTAAACCAATTTCAGGGTCATTCTTCTCAACTGTGCATATTTCCCAAGGGTCCTTCCTTCAGTTTCTCTCTTGGTAACCTCATCAACTCCCACAGGTTTAACTATCATCTCTATGCAAATGACTCAGTTATACAGGGTATTCTAAAAATCTTAAGACACACACACACACAGTCTTCCACGAGCATGAGTCCAAAATCACCAGTTGCCTATTAGACATTTCAAACCAGATGTCCTAGAAACATCACATATTAAATATAATACATACAAACCTAAACTCATTATCTTCCTCTAAAAACCTTCCTGTTTTCCAAATTTATTTCCATGAAAGACAGTAGTCATTCAGATTCATAACTAAGGCATTATCCTGGACTCCTCACTTTCCCTCACCCAACATATCCAATCGGTTACCAAATCTCACTATTTCTACCTCCATCACATCTCTCAAATCTAACCCCATTCTGTCCTTACACAGCTATCCACCTTAGTCCAGGCCTTCACTACTTCTTATGTAAATTATTGCAAGAGTCTCCTGATTGATTGGTCTCTCTACCTCAGATCTCTCACTACTCCAATCCACCTTTCATATTGCTGCCAAAGTAATTTTCCTTAAATGTAGTTCTGACTATATCACTCCTCTACTCCATCAGCTTCCTATTCCCACTAGAATAAAAGATAAACTCTTATTTAGCATTTAAAGCTTACGTGACCTGACCCTAATCTATCTTTACAGTCTCCTTGGCTACTACTCCCTCCCCCACACCCTGTATCCCAGCCAAACAAGCTTTCTGTCTATGCCTCCCACGGGTTATTCCATCCAGGTCTCAGTGCCCCTACAAATTGAGCTTTCCCCCAGGCCTGGAATGCACTAGGCTCTTTACCTTAGCTCCACTTAGTGGACATTGTTTGGGCCTTTTGGCTTAGAGTGAATATAAATAGGAATTGTGTCTATTTTGGGGAGAAACCCTGAGGATCTTCCCCTCCCAGATTGATTTTTTTAATTAGGTAAAAGGGACTACTCCTTGGCTCATTTCTTACCTAGCCTTAATCACTGAATGGGCATTGCTTTGATCCAAGTGAGAGCTTGGATAAACCTTAGCTTAAAAAAGCCAAGGTCTCCCATTGTATCCAGAGCCACCTCCAGTCATCCTAATCTGTATCTTGCCACTAGACCCAGATGGCTCTGGAGAAGAGAGTGAGGCTGATGACTTTGCACAGCCCTGCCTCACTTAAATCCAATTCACTTGCAAGGCATGGCATCGTCTCCCTGATGTCATGGTCCTCTTCAAGAAGAGAATGAAGAACAAACAACAACAATCCCCACCTAAGAATTCAAGAACCATCTTCTGTAAGATAATTTTCTTGATTCCTTACCTGCTAATGCTCTCCCCTCCCCAGACCACCTTGTGTTTATTCATTTTATATTTTTGCCATTATGGACTTGTGATTATTTCATTCTTTGTCTTTGTATCCTTGGCCCCTAGCACATAGTCTTACACATAGTAGCTACTTAATAAAAATTTATTGCTGGATAGATTGTTTTTAGCTTGAGGCTAAACAGGAATATGGACCCAAATTACTGACAGATACAATTAGAGACATCTTTGAGAATGGAAACAGAAACTTTAAAGTGACCTTAATTAGTTAGTTGGGAAGAAAGTTCTCAGGTGTTCTCCCCTAAATTACTCCTCCCTAGGCAACACTCTGCAGGTGCACAGTTATTTGTCTGCAGTAGGCCTATAAGAGGGTATATTGTCAATCTCTTAACCAAATCATAGGAAGGGGAACATCTGGGGTGAGAGAAGGGAAAACTGCAGCTGGACAGTTTTATTTCTGGGGTTTCAGCTGCACATCCCTCCCAAAGTGCATGACCATTCTCCTCCAGGTTGTGGATGTTGCTAGGCAGAGGCATATTCATTTACCATTAAATACTGGAGCCCACACAAGTGGTGAGCTCTTGCACTCTATCTAATGTGAAAGTCAGGACAATTACAGATCTATCTTCTTAACAAAGAGAAAGGAACTCACCATTTAGCTTTGATTCCAGCAGTATTACAGTTTCGGATCAGAGCAAATGCATCACTGCTCATCCTGTGAGCATCATAGCAGGCCAGGGCACAGCAGCGGCTCAGGCTGCTAAGACGTTTGTCTCCTTGTACCCGGATGCTAACTGTCAGTTGTGTGGCCACTCTGTCATTCTGCGGGTGGAAGGGAAGAGGAAGCCAAAAGTGAAATTATGATACACATCTGGATATCATGTTTTGCACAGGAGATGTAAGAAAAGTCAAAATGACAGGTTGGTTTGGGAGGAAAGAACTGTCCAAAGGCTAAAAGCCAAGAATATGTAGAAGGAATCAGGAAACAAACAATGATGCTGATATTTACTGAGTGCTTACTATATACATGGCACTAGGCCAGGCACTACAGAAAACAAAGATAAATAAAGCACAGACTTCACCCCTCAAGACATTTATAACCTAGTACATAAAAAAAAATAAAAATAAAAGGCAATATGTGGCCAGGGGTACGTATCATAGTGCAAACCAAGTGCTCTTGAGGAAGAGGAAGAGGTAGCATCTGAACTGGGTCTAAGGATAATGAGGATTTTGATAAAAAAAAAGATACAGGGGAGAGCATTTAAGGCAAAGGCACTGGTGTGATTGAAGACAGAGCAGAAATATGCAATGTGTGCTCAAGAAATGGCAAGCAGTCTGCATGTCTGTTTAAGGGTCTGTCTAAAAGAAGAATCCAATCAAAAAGCAGCTAGTAGTATGGACTGACTCCATAATTAAATGTATTCTCTCTACGGGCTGCCCCTATACTGAGGACAGATGCTATTATTACCTGCTCCTAACACAGTGTAACATCTATGGAAGGTACAATTTAGAAAAATCTGCTTATTACATAATCTTCAAGAAGTGGACAAAGAAAAACTAAAAAAAGATCCTTCCTAAATTCTTAAATTCTAGGCATCTGAACATTGCTGATACTTATAATACTGAATAATATTTTTCAAGAGGAAGAAAAAAGGGCAAAAAGTTCTAGCTTAATGTATCAAAATATCATGGCAAGATATGTAAGGGTGAGCCCCACTATAAATTGTTGTTCAGTCGGCTCTCAATGACCTCTTTTGGGGTTTTCTTGGAAAAGATCCTGGAGTGGTTTGCCATTTCCTTCTCCAGCTCATTTTATAGATTAGGAAACTGAGGCAAACAGGGCCAAGTGACTTGCCCTGGATCACACAGCTAGTAAGTGTCTGAGGCCATATGTGAATTAAGGAAGAGGAGTCTTCCTGACTCCAGGTCTGGCATTCTATCCACTGAGTCACATGGCTGCCTCAATGTTCAGAGGGGGACCCACAAAAGCAACTTTAAAAGATACTACAAATCAGATTAAAGGATATTGGTAAGGAAGAGAAACAAAAGAGAGAGGAAGAATGACTAGTGGCCATATGTTGAAAGAAAGGAAACAATCAAAAGCTGGTTTTGAGGAAGGTGATGACAAGGGAGAAATAAAGTACATTTGAAAACTTAATTAAAAATAACAGAATTTTGGAAAACTTTTATGTAGGGCTCAATCCTGAAGTAGTCCTCTCTGGAAAAAAAATTTATCTTCTCCAGGAAGGATTTTAATCAAGGGAAGCACTACTAGAGGCTTAGAATACATTAGAATATATGAATTTGCAGCATGAAAATCATTTAACATGTGACTACCATAGGAAATTCACATATTGCAGAGAGGGTGACTACTACCTGCATGGACAGAGGAAGTTCTCTATTCTAATGAAATCACAGGCCAGCCCCCAGCCCTAGTCTTCCGCCACCATTCAGCACTCTGCTATGTGAGACTAGACCAAAAAGGAAGTGAGAAAAGAGTGTCACCTAGTGGCCAGAGTCAGAAAGATTCAGAAAAAATCCTCTTTTTTTTTTCTTAATACCAAACAAGTCAGCTGACTGCCCCTTAAATATATGCACTCAAATTCCAAATTAAAAGATGGGATTGGGGCGGGTAAGTGGCACAGTGAGTAAAGGGCTGGCCCGGGATTAAGGAGGACCTGAGTTCGGATCCGACCTCAGACACTTAACACACAAAAAAACTAGCCATTTAACCTTGGGCAAGTTACTTAACCCCAAATTGCCCTCCAAAAGGCAAAAAAAAAAAAAAAAAAGATGGGGTTAAGGTGGCTTCATACCAGAAGGCATTCTGGGGTACCCTGTAAGTTAACCCATATTTTTTGAGAAAAATGAATGCCAGAATCTTAAATAGAATTAAGGGACCATTAAAAGATCACCTAGTTCAATCTTCTAATTTTTACAGATGAAAGAACTAAAGTTTGGGGACCAACCTGTCCAAGGACACACAAAGGCAGAGCTGGAACTAGAACCCAGGTCTCCTGACTCAGACCAGGTCTCTTTTCATAAGGCAAAAGAAATAGTGATGGCCTACTATTTTTCAGCTGTTTAACTCCAATCCTTCCTATTCTTTTCCCATCACTGTAATGGGAATGCAGATTTGGAAGATCTTCCCTGCCCCTAGGCTAAAGTGTACCAGAAGCCTGGGGTGGGAGGCTTGTTTTTCAGTAGATACTTCTTGATTGGCCAGTGAGTCAATAAGGTTGTTACATTCTCTGAGCCGGGAGAAGGCTATATAAGCCCTGATGTGTAGCTTTGTTTTGGGGGCTCACTTTGAGAAGTGTTCTGTGATTTGATATGGATTCTGGGAGGCCGTTGTCCGGAGGGCCCCCCCCCTTTGAAAAACCCAGATGTTGATTTGATATGGATGTAATGGCTGGACAATTTGGAAAGCTGTTTACTTGATCTGTTTCTGTCTTGATAATTCTGCCTGTATACTTTGAAGTTCGGGGTGCTGACCTTTTTCCCCTGACCAAGGTAAACGATATATGTCTGACTGATTAAAGTAAGCTTGCTAACCCCTTTTGAGTTGCTTTCCTTTATCAAAGCAGATCCAAGAACCTGTGGTGGCAGCAAACCCTGAGGACGCTTGGGGTGCTTGCTGCTACAATCACCAGATCTTAAAGACTAGTGTCCACATCCTAAGATTACTTCCCAGTGACTTGGTACTATCAGAATTAGACCCTGGGCCAAAGACTGGTAGAGGCAGTCAGGGTTACTGAGTATTGAGGGTTGCAGCAGGGGTATATGGAAAAGACACAATAGACACCATGTTCCACAGGCTCTGTGAGCAGGCCACTCTGATATGTGAGAGGAAGAGGCTTTGACCTTTAGTAGGTATGGCTTAAAGATAATGATGCATGGGGGGAAGTGAGGGAGAAGAACATGATAATGCTCCTTCTGAACCTGAAAAACATTCAGCAAGGTTCTAGATTCAACATTTCTGTTTCAAAAACAAGCTTCCTAGAATATTCCCAAGCCCATAACACAGACAGAAGAAAATGTTCCTTACATCATTTTGGTCCTTGGTCAGTCTCTCTTCTAGCTCCTGGGCTAACTGTAGTAGCCACCACTGTACCTGTAAAAGGAGTATTTGGGATTCCTAAGTAACAACAGTGCACTTTTATCAAGGGACATAGCTCAGACTTATTCAGACCATCAGCGGCACAGATACAGGAAGTATCCCAAGGATCACTAATCGATACTATTTTAGCTTGTGCCCAGACACTTTCTAGGTGCTCCTGACATGCCATACAGTGGATGTCAGACACATCATACCCTTATTGAAACGCACTACAAAATTTATTAGGGCTATCAATTTTCAACTTCAAAAATGAGAAATTCCCCTTAGAATTCTAATCAAGTTGGTTTCATTTATTTTGTGGTAGAAAAAATGAATGCAATAAATTTAAAATCCAGTTTAATTTTCAAGGTCTGGAAGAGATATCTATTTCCTTCATGTTATGCAATCCTGTAGTTTACTTAATGCAATGAGGTTCCTGACCAAATGATCAACAAAAACCCACTTCAAATCTCTGTTAAAATGACATTTTCTTCCTGAGGATGTCTGCCTACCTGTTCCTGAGTAGCCAGGGCTGTTTTCCCTGGGAAATTCTTACTACACCCAATAGTTTTGGGTAATTGCCTGGGTTTTACTGGATCATGTTCAATCCCTCTGCACATGGCATACAGCCAGGATCTAATGAAGAGAAAAGAGGACAAAAGTTGAAGGTAAACTCTAGTCCTTGGCCCAATTCTCTAAGTCAAGGAAAGGTAAAAAAAAAAAAAACTGTTCACAACTGAACCCTCACCATTAATAAGTTCTGTCCTTTCCAGGGAACGTTAGTGTACTCAGCTAAGGAGGCAAATTCTTCTAAATCCGAACAAGTATTTGCATTTTCATGTTTATATATACATATATGTATGTATGTATGTATATATTTGTATATGTACACACACATATACCTTATCAGAACTTACACCTATAATAAAGAGCCATCTTCCATTCATAGCTTTCCTGACTCTTAAGTTTCCTTATCTATAAAATGGGGAATATATGTAGAGTACTGACCTCACAAGGTTGTTGTGAAGATGAAGTGACTGAATGTATATAAAGCATTTTGCAAACTTTAAAGCACTATAATCAGGTTTTTTATCCCATCTACCTTATAGGGTTGTGAGTATTATGCTTTGTAAACCACAAGGTGCTATATATAAATGTGAATTATGATCACGGTTATTTAAATACTATGCACAAATGAGGCAGTAGGGTAGGAATGGTCATGAGCTGAAGCTCAGTGATCTTTGTTATTAAAACTTTCCCATACATGAAAGGAAAGAATATAGGAGATATCTTTTAAATCAAAGCAACCCACAGTGATCCAGAGACAAGTTTAAAGATTTCTGTCCAGAGAAGTTTTCTGTATTGAAATTAGCATCACCATAAGGAAATTACTCAACTATACAACAAACTTCTTACCCATTCTTTTCCCCAAAGTGACTCTGGAGCTGGAGTTCAGTGAACTGGGTTAGCTCACCCATATACTCCACTCCTAGGGTATCAATAACAGAAGCTCCTAGCTTTCCTCCAAGACTACGGCTGCCAAAAGAGGGAAATAGAATCCAAAGATTACTCAGAATAAGGTTGAGACTGATTAGCAGACAAAAGGATATCATACTTGGGGTCAGTAGCATCATAACAGTAACTGTGGAATTAATCATCAATTGCCTCGTCTTTAATAATTTAAATCTTCTACTTATTCAACCTTTTTGTGTGTAGAACTTTAGAGTAAACTTTCTGAGGTTAAGGACTATGTCTTATACATTATTGTACACCTGTTAACATTGAATAGGCAGACACTCAATTATAAATTATTCTTTTGATTTTAATTTTCACTTCTGAAAGCAAATTTTGAGATATTTCAATAACCATGAGCACTTTAACTAAAACGTAGATGGGTGCTCATCAACTGCAAAATGGCTGAACAAATAAATTTAATAGAATACTTTTGTTCCATAAGAAAGGAGTAATTTCAGAAAAACTTGGGAAGACTTGCATGAACTAATTCAGTGAAGTGAGCAGAACCAGAAAAAAGATCTATACTATGACATTGTAAAAATGCATAATTTTGAAAGACTTATGAACTCTGATTTAAGCCAGTCATCAACAATGGTTTCTGAGGGCCAAAGATAAAGAATGCTATCCACCTTCTGAGAGAGGTGATAGACTAAATATGAAGAATGACACATTTTGGGAAATGGCCAACATGGGAATTTGTTTTGCTTGTGGTTCTGTATGAGCTATAAGAGTTTTGTTTTTCTTTTTTTTATTTTCTGGGGACAGGAAAAGGAGGAAAAGAATATGCTTATTAATTAAAAATTAATTACAAAAATAATAGGCAAGAAAGGAAGTGAAATTCTTATTTTGTAACTTAGTAATACATTTTGGCAAAAAGCATAGTGGGAAGGAAGAAAGTTAGGTTAACTGATGATTTCAATTATCCATGGTAGTCTTTGTCTTAATCATGGATAATCTAGAATTGAATGAACACTCAGCCAAATTTGTTTGCTTTTGAAAATTTTCCTTCAATCTTCCTTTCCTTCCTTCTCCCCAACCTTCCTGTAACCTATTTTCCACAGGCTATAACTTATCAAGAAAAAAAAAAGGCAGGGTAGAACTCTAGCCTGCTTTCCTGAGGGTTTGAATAAAGAGCAAACTGCTCCCTAAATACTTACATTTTACCAATAGGTAGATGACTGAGGAGTTGTGGGACAGATCCATGTGACACCAGAGTCTGGCGGTTGGGTTTGTTTAATCCACAGGCCAGTTTTGCTAGGACCTGAAGCATGGAAACAGCAGAAAAATCTCATTACTGTCAATCTCACCCACACAAAGGGATAGTAAATGCAAAAACATTCTGGCTGTGTGTAGCCATAGTTTAATGGTTTCCAGATTACAAACAAAAACAAAACCAGAAACTCAAGACATCTCTAAACCCTTGTATCTCACAACATCCTCAGTGGAAAAAATGACAGAGTTCATCACTCTCACTATTCTTCCCACATTTCTTCCACTTTCAGCTTTTTCTAAATCCTCCCCCATAATTCTGCCAATCTTTTCCTTGAAATATTCCCACTTTTAAAGGTTTGTCAAGAAGAGAAAGTGTAGAAAGAAACTAAGATATTATTAGTATATCCTTGCCTTGATAAGTTAAGGTGTCACAGCTCACTGCTGAAAGAAAGTAGGCCCACAGGGCTCTAGTCTATGTTATTACCTAGTCATTTACTTGGTTTCCTATCTCAATAAGCCAAATGCTGTATTTATGCTGCATAATGTCATCATCAATTCAGACTATACTAATTTATGATTATTTCAGTCAGAGATTGGTATGTGTATGCTCTTTATCAACCCTTTCTTCTTAAAGTATAACAAATTAAAGGTACAAATTTATTTTTCTAATGATGTAAACACTACTATATGCATTTATTTAAGCAAATATTCTGAGTATTTACATTAGGCAATACTTTGTTAGCCTCATTTGAATTACTATATGTAGGTAAATGTAATAAAAAAATTTTTCAAAACATTTATAAATTATACTCTTTCCTTAAGTCAGATTAGCATCCCTTCAATTTGGTCTGAATGCTTAAGATTTTATTGTACACATATCTCTTATTGGTTGTATTGGAAAATAGGGAGAAAGCATGGAATACACATAAGAACATCATGGTACAAGGAGGCAACTGGATATCTATAGCCAGAAAAAATAAGGTATACCAAACTTTTACAGGTCAAGCAAAAGTCTCCTCCTCTCTCCTGAAAATATGAGTTTACTTGGTTCTATTTTCTAGCATGCTGAGGATATCCTGAGACTTCTAATTAGGTTTCAATAGGGAAGCAAAGAAGGAATTTATTTTCAAACAACTATAATGGTCCAAATACAGGCAGCCTCTGAATATAATCTACATTGCAAAAACTGAGGTTTCTTTAAAAGTGGGAATATAGGTACAGACTGAAAAACATTAGCTACATTAGCTACTATTAGGTTTTACACAAGTCAGGTTTGGGGGGAAAGTGCTGGCCTATATTTGGCCAATATATTTTCACATTCATAATTATCTAATTGCTCCTACCATTCTTGTCCTTGTTTTGCAAAATTTCACAAAGATACCTGTATTTCTCTTTGAAATCCACCCCATCTTTAACCATCACCTTGTTGTGTGAAATCCCAGCTGAGCACTGAAAACCAGTGTGCCTCTCTATAGCTGCTCTCATTTCCTCCACAATTACTGCTCCCACGGTGAGCTGCAGGTCGGGAGAGCTAGAGTCATCAAACGGAAGAGACTCAAGCCACTGGATTACTCCTTGCTCTCGAATTTCATCTGAGAAAGGAGAGGGTGTAAAAATAAATAAAATATGCTCAACCCTAAATCAGTGCTCTTAACTGTCCTAAAGGGAAGAGCCATCAGTGCAGAGATGCTGTAGTCACAGGCCAGTTTGCTAGAGTAAAAAAAAAGATACTCAGATTTCCACAAAGATAGACAGCATGAGGTATTGACAGATTTGCACTTTGTTCCTATTCCAGGAACCTCAGACTAGGAGGATACCTTAAATGGCCCTGGCATTTGAAAAATACTGTGCATAAGTAACCTCTTGGGTACGTAGACTATTTAAAGTATTCAAAAGAGTCAACCCCTACTGCTCTTTCCAACCAGAACACATTTTTGCTCTTGAAAGAACATTTTTTGATTCTGAATTTAAACAAATAAAAAAAGCACTTCCAAACACACAGAACATAAAGAGAATTCTCTATGCAACCATGAATCACTATTGCTAAATACATGTTCTCTTTAATCCACCTGCAGATTGTCATGAACAACCAGGGAAAATAAAGTTATCTCTGTTCTAAACACAACTCGAAACAAAGTCATTTCTCACCTGGCCTCCTAACCCGTTTTCACATCTGGTCCCACCGTGGATTGGTGTATCCAATAAGAAAGCATTTGGAATCCAGGCAAACCACAGCACAAACTTTATGATGGTAACACAATTTGTACACCTTTAGAGGTATAGTTCACAGCCCTGGTTCCAGGTAAGTGATTTAAAAGACAAATAAGACACTGGAAAGATTGGTGAATTTACTTTCTTGCCATTCATTCCCTAATGAATAGTTTTAAAGAGGCAAAACTTGATTAGATACTCAAGGGGCTGTTACAAGACATATGGAAATACTAGCTAGAATGAAGAGGATAAAGAAGACCTAAAGTCATTTGGATTAGGGGCGGCCAGGTGGCTCAGCGAGTAAGAGCATCAGCTCCAGTGTTGGGCTGACCTGGGGATCAAATCCGGGCTCAGATACTCAGCACCACACCCAGAAATAACTGGCTGTGTAACCTTGAGCAAGTTACTTAACTAAAAATAAATTGCTAAAAAAAAAAAATAAAGTCATTTGGATGTAGGTTGTTTAAAGAGAAAGGCAGTACAGAAATGACATCTAGGAAGCATGCAAAGGACTCACTTCATTACCTTCGCTCCTACCATTCTATCCTTTCTCTAGGCTACATCTGGACACTGATAACCTGGAAAACGACTAAAAGAAGGTACCCAGCCTACGTATGGAAGAAAGCTAGAGTCAATATCATAGGAATATTTGTGAAAAGAACTAGAGCATTTGTCTTGGAGAAGAAAGCCTCAGTGGAGACATAATTGTCTCCAAATATTTAAAAAGCTGTCATGTGAAAGATGGATTTTGCAGCTTCTGTTTTGGTTCCAGAGGACAGGGCCAGAAGTAATGTGTGGAAGATGCAAAGAAGCAGATTTAGTAGTTATACCAGAAAAACTTCCTAACAATTAATTAGGCTTATCTATAAATGAAATAGTTTACCTCTGGAAGTCACAGGTTCCCCCTTATCGAAAGTCTTCAAGTATATGTCTACTGGTTAGATATGTTGCAGTAGGATTTCTCATTGGGTATGGTTTACACTAGACGGTTCCTAAGATCCAGTACAACACTGAGATTCGTTAAACCTTGTTCCTATCAAGCTCAATGCTATTACCTTCTAGTACCTTTCCTCTTTCTATTTGTGCCTTCTCAAACCTCAACTCAATTGTTAATAAACTGCCCTTCAACCTATTCTCTTTTCATATACTTAATTCTCAGAGAAACCTGGATCTCTCCAGAAGATGGTTAATCTCTGGGTCAGCTTTTCCAGGGCAGACTGTATCTTTTCCCAGGAAACCTACCACAATGAACCAAACTGAGGAGTTGGCATACCCTGGGCTTTCCACTGCATCACTACCATCATTGAGCAATCTCTCCTCATTCAAGGTTCACCACACCTGTCTACGTCAGTTCATCCAGGTTCCTAATACTATAATCTACTGCCTTCCATGTCACATTTCCTCCTATCTTAAGGAATTTAGTACTGACATAAAGTTTCTAACTCTCCAACCTAACTGCTGCCCTTATAATTTGAGACTTCAATTTAATGATGTCCTCTCAAATACCATGAGGCCTCCCAGTTCATTAACCTCCTCAGCTTCCATGAGCCACAAGGCTGATGCTACCTTATGAGTTATAGGGCAAAATCTATTAGGATTGTCACATAAGGTGGCATGGATTTTCTTAAAAGACTTAGTTGAATGCAAAATAGGCTAGTTTTTCCTTAAAATATATTGAAACCATCATTAAGACTTAATTGGTACTTGAGGCCAATGTAGCTTCCTGGTAAAAAAAACCAGTCTATAAGGAGTTAGAATGCAGAAGGAAGCTGTGCCTAACCTAATCAATGCTGTATCTACACTGAGACTAAGTATATTTACTTTTGTTAACTGTTAGATTTAGAATATCTCCTTTCATTCCAAACATAAATCAGAATTCCTGTCAGGCCTGTCTCACTCCATGCCTCCGTTCCCACCATACTTGCTCCAACACCATACTTTTGACAACATACAAAGACATACTTTCCTGTCTTCTCAGTTTTGACCTTGTTATTGAACAATTCAACTCTGCATTGTCCTGTCGCCTTTGATTCTTTCTCACTTTGTCCCCCACCCTGCTGATATCCTGTCATCTCTATCTCCCCATATATAACATGAATTAAATCTCTATTCCTGCCACTGCCTTTCCTGAGCTCCCCTCACCCCACCTAATCTCTCCTTTTCCTCATTTTTCCTTGTACTTTTTTTTTTAATCTGTGTACATGTTGTGTACCTTTGATAGAACAGAAACTCCTCAGGAGCAAGGACAATTCCATTCTTCTTCATATCCTCAACATTTAGCACAGTATCTTGAACAGAATAGCTACTTTATGTGTTGAATTGAAAGATGTATCTATAGCTATAATTCTATGCATGTTTAAAGTACTTTCAAGTAAAATCATATGTAGCCTTCAGTAAATGCTTATTGGCTAAATGAATGAGTAAGACAGGAAGAAGAAAGTAAATGGGATCTTCATAGTTAGAAGAAACCAGCTATATAGCAGCCCTGGAGAGGTTTTAGAAGGGAAAATTTTATTTCAGAATTCAATCCTTTGAGAAAGTACATACAATATTCCTTTCATTTTACCATTAAACAACTCACTTTAAAAAAAAATCCTGAAAATTGAAGGTCAGGCTTCATAGATAATATAGCTGAATAGAATTGCTAGGGTTGCACAGAAAAAGTAAATAAAAATTTCAGCATCAGATTTTCCTCCACTCCTGAAAGCTTCAGTATAAGCTTCAACCACTGAGGTCAGTTATTGCCCCTCAATACTGAGTCCTATATAATTTCTTGGGCAGGTAGGTGGTGCAGCGGATGGAGCACTGGGCCTGGAATCAGGTATATGAGTCTTCCTGAATTCAAATCTATCCTTAGACACTTACTAGCTGTGTGACTTTGGGCAAGTCACTTAAACCTTGTTTGCCTCAGTTTCCTCATCTGTAAAATGAGATGGAGAGGGGAATGGCAGACCACTCCAGTATCTTTGCAAAGAAAAACCCAAATAGGGTCATGAAGAGTTGGACACAACTGAACAAAAATCTAATTTCTGTTCTGTACCATAAATATTCTATTCTGTACCACAAATGGTCATAAAATAGGATTAGCTCATTAGCATTAAAAAACCAAACCAAACCAAACAACACCTAAAAACAGTAAAGTATGAATGTTCTCCTTTGGCTTAACTTCTTAAAATGCGAGTATCCCTTAAGCTTTGTCCTTGATCTTATTCTCTTCTTCTCTGCTCTCTCTCCTTCAGTGATTTCATGCCTTCCCATGGCTTCAGTGAACACTTCTCTGCCTCTTGACTCTCAAATCTTTGCCTCCACAGAGCTCTGATCCTTATTTCCAAATGGCTGATGCATTATCTCCACCTGGATGGGTCACGAGCACCTGAAACTCAACATGTTGAAACTTAAAAGCCTTGTTTTCTTTCCCAAAAGCTTCTCTTCCCCCTAAATACTTTATTTCTGTTGTGGCATCTTTCCTAGTCAGAAAGCAGAAGAGTGCCCTTGGATTCTTCCCATATCAGTTTCCTGGTTTGTAAATGAGAAGGTTGGACAAGATGGTCCACGGGCCCCCTCCCAGCTCTAGAGCTGTGATCTTATGATCATTCGACCCCAACTGTCTTTCCCATTCATCCCCCTTTTTTGCCATTCTTTGTATCCATAACTCTCAGAACAGTTGAAGCACACAGTAGGTGGTTAAAAATGTTAGTTGACTGACTTCAATTACTGAAATCATCCTAAATCAAGTCCTTATTCTCATTCTTGCTTCCAAACTGATCATATTCTAGTCAATCCCCTCTCCAATCCATCCTTCCAACAGCTGTCCAAGTAATATTCCTAATGTACTACTACGATGTGATTCATCTATCCAAAAACCCTTCAGCGGATCCTGCCATTAGAAGGGTACCCCACAATCTGGCTCCAGCTCACCTTTATAGCCTTATCTCACACAACCTTGATACATAGCATGTCCCTGTCAAACCAGACTAACTTTCTAGCTCCTATTATTTTCCAGTCCTCTTCTGTCATCATGCTTTTGTTTATGGCATCCCTCTATGCCTAGAATGGACCCTCTTTTGCCCAACCAGACCCCACCATCTGTGGAAGCCTCTCCCTTTGTTGAAAGCCCATCTCAGATGCTATGTCCTTCATGAAGCATTTCCTGGGCTTCCGTATCTTCCTGATATTCCCACCTCCATGCTGGCAGCTGAAATCGATACCTCTCTCATAGTACTTTGACTGGAAATCTTTTTTTGCACTTACTACATTCTCTCCTTTGTAGCAGAGTTATTTGTGTACATGTCTTTCCTTCCACTAGAAAGTTATATGTTGTTTATCTTTGAATTCCCAGTGTATAGCCCAGCACCCAGGGTCCTCTCCACACAGCACTCAGCCAATGTTTACTCAATTTAATTGGTTGCTCTGAAATCAAGCTGAGGTTCCCTGACTATACAGTCAGCTTTAGACCAATAGCACAGCTTCTGAAGGCAATTAAAGAATTATAGAACAGTTCCCTCAAGGGGATAATTCCCTACAGATTTGTGTCTAGACAATTTCCTAAATTTAGAGCCAAGAAGCATCCAATATACAATGTTTTCTAATAAAATTGCTCATCTTAGTGGAAATAATGTTGCAAAAGTATTCTGAGAACATAAAAATGGTGCCTGTTACTGATAGAGGGCAGGCTAGTCACAACATTGTTCGAAATGTAACACTTGTTAACTAGGATGAAAAGCTTTAGGACATAGAATACTAGGCTTTGGGGGAGCTAATGGAGTCCTAACGTAAAAACATTTAAGAAAAAAAAATTCTGATTCTTTGAATTTTCTGAGACTAAGGACCTGGAAATATCACAAGCCCTTGCAATCAAAGACAAAATACAGTAAAGTTGTTTTTTTTTTTGTATTTACTTTACCCTATAGAAGGACTGGGGAACCTACTCTACAGTTTCAGACATTAACACTTTAAGGTTTGTAAAGAGATTTGTGTCTATTATCTTCTTTAGTCCTCATAATGCTGTGAGATACTAAATACTAAAGATATTGTTATAATTGTTATTATATGTTATAGTATTATGGAGAAACTGAAGTTGAGAGCAGCTAAGCAACTTATAGTTTGTAAATATTGGAGGTAGAATTCGAAACAGTCTCTTCTGCTCCAAGTCCAGCGTTCTGGCCAATATATCACCCTGCCTCCCCTAGTCTAACACGTTATCTTAAAAATAAAGACCTTACAATTGTTATTAACCTTATTTAGCTCTTTTAACTTTTAATTAAAGCACTTTCATGTAAATTCTCCATTTTATCCTCACAAAAATCTTATAGAGATATGAAATGCGTGTGTTTTGTCCCAGAAATAGAATATATATATTCACCAGCTACTAAAATGACATCAAGTTAACCTAAATTTAAAAAGGAAAAAGAGAAGCTCAAATAATACTGCTCCTTATTTACAACAGTAGTCTGCTCTAGGCATATCTAAAAGAAACTGGCTTTTTTTTTGGGGGGGGGGGGGTTAACAAGCTTACTTTAATCAGTCAGACATATATCATTTACCTTATTCAGGGGAAAAAGGTCAGCACCCCAAACTTCAAAATATACTGACAGAATTATCAAGACATTAACAGATCAAGTAGACAGCTTTCCAAACTGTCCAACTATTACACCATACCCAGTCAACATCTGGGTTTTTCAAAGCCGGGGGACTCTCAACAATGGCTTCCCAGAATTCAGATCAAATCACAGAACACTTCTCAAAGTGAGTCCCAAAACAAAGCTACACATCAGGGCTTATATAGCCTTCTCCTGGCTCAGAGAATGTAACAACCTTTTGGACCCGCTGGCCAATCAAAAAGTATCTACTGAAAAACAAGCCTCCCACCCCAGGCTTTAGCACTTTAGCCTAGGGGCAGGGAAGATCTTCCAAATTTGCATTCCCACTACAGTGGCTCAGCGAGTAAGAGCACCAGCTCCAGCGTCAAGAAACTGGCTTCTTAATGATTTCATAACTACTGCTTCCTGGAATGGAAAAGTGAATTTCTTTTCCAAGTGTTATTTTCTTTAGAGTCAGTTCCTTTTCAATGAATGAAGCTTTATCTGTAAAATTAATCCTAAGAATCAGCATGACTGAGGAAAGCAGGTTCCAAAGGTAGGAAAAGGAACTAATATATTGTTATGGAAGTACCTTTTCGAACAGGCCCCTCCAGGGCCCTAGTGCCTTGGGGAAACCCCTGGATGTAGGTGCTTGCCAACGAGTTTGCTGTGATAGGCTGAGCTTGCAGCTTTTTCAGTCTCTCTTGTACAGCACTAGTGAGATCTACGTAGGCCTCATCGATGCTGGAACGCTCCATCACAGCAAAACGAGACATCACCTTCATCACTTCCACACTGGCCTCCCGGTACCTGAAGATTATAAAAATCATAGGCTGTTGGCCAGGAGCCTCAGTAATGAGAGCATGTTGGTCCTTTTCCTGGCTATGTCACTGGCATTCTGAGGGAACCGAAAAAAGTTTCTTTTCTTTGTGTGTAAAATGGAACTATATGAACGCCATCAGCTTACTTGGATTCTGGTAGAAATTACAAGTTGGTTACAAGTAAAACACTCAAATGAATAAAACACTATCTAAAGCATGTTAATATTTTGTTATTATTTTAGATAGGAAGAGGGTACTCAGGTATCAAATTTTGAAAAAGATTATAAAGAGTACAAAAGAAAACCAGTAAAGGATACTATAAAGTATACAAAGTGGTACTTTTTGCACACCTTCCTAAGGTAAATTAAAATTACTATATAGAAAGCATGTGATCTTCATGAACATATCATATTGTTTATTTGCCAGCTGTAAGAAACATAGCTCTACAAAGAAATGTTTTCTTTACAGACTCTTCTTTGTGTTATGTACAATGAAAAAAAAAACAAATTTATTTTTTCTCCTTTAAAAAAAAATAAACGCGGTGAATAGAGTACCAGCTCTGGAGTTGGGAAGACCTAAATTCATCAAATACAGCCTCAGACACTTACCACTTTCTAGCTGTGTGGCCTTGGGCAAGTCACTAACCCCAATCAACCCCAATTGCCCTGCCTTCCCCCCTCCAAAAAGCAGGAAGGAGGGAGGGAGGGAGGGAGGGAGGGAAGGAAGGAAGGAAGGAAGGAAGGAAGGAAGGAAGGAAGGAAGGA